>NW_015505473.1:790356-797007 GCF_001515645.1 Sinocyclocheilus grahami
CCTAGGAGAGGAGGTCATTCTGACTTTGCTATGACAATCTGGCGCTTCTGAATCAGCTACTGTTTTGTTATTAGTTTAAGTATTTGCTATTGACTGTTCAAATGCAGTTTTGCGCATCGTGTGTGCACGAGCGAGCCAGAGAGAGAGAGAGAGCGGGTCACATCACAGTGGAGTCAGCTGTCTTAACAGTGGCTTGTGTACTGCAAACACATACCAGCTTCATCACTGTGTCTGTCACGCGACTCTGTTCCCCTTTCGGGCTCTGTCTTTACATTTATTTTGAAAGATGAAGCTCACGATTATGGTAAGGGGCGTTACATTTCCGACGAGTGCTTGCGGTGTTCGGCCAATCACAATACACTGGGTCAGCTGGCCAATCAGAGCAGACTGCGCTTGTCGGAAGGAGGGACTTTGTAGAAACGAAGCGTTTGAGAGAGGCGGGGCATAGAGGACCTACAATAATGTACAGTATTTGAAAAATTGTGTTTTTTGAACATTAAAGCATGTCAACATATTCTGTTACACCAAATACACAAAATAATGATCTTTAAAAAAGCATCATATGACCCCTTTAACTTTAGTGCCTGTGATTGATTGACAAGCGATGTCTAATAAGGGGAGGGGCCACATTTAAATAACTAAAATAAAAAAAGTAACAAGTGGGATCTATTCGTGCACCTGCCTGGTAAGACAGTAATACTGTCGAATATTACTAGAAATAAATATAAAGGTTGTCTATTTTAATATATAAAGACAATTTATTTCTGTGATGGCAAAGCTGACTTTTCAGCAGCCATTCCTCCAGTCTTCAGTGTCACATGATCCTTCAGAAATCATTCTAATATGCTTGATTAGAATATGATTTGCTGGTCAAGAAAAAAAAACATCCGTTTTGAAACTGTTCATATTTTTGTGGAAACCCTGATACTTTTTATTGGATTTTTTTCCACAAATAGAAAGTTCAAAAGAACAATGCTGTAACAATGTTACTGCTTGAGTGCAAACACTGTGCGCATGAATAATCAAGCTGAAACAGTAAACTGGACAGTTTTATTTTGACAACAAGGGTAAAACCAATGTTAAAATTAAATCTGATCTAAAATGCTACCGTTTAGCCAATTTGGTGGTGGTTTGGGGGAAAGGGACGGGGTCACAAATGAAGGGCAGAGGGAACAAAATTAAGCATTGAAATTAAATTCCCCCTCGATAGAAAAAAATTCACAGGTGAAGGGAGTGGAAGAGGAGCAAAATACAAAAGTTAAAAAAAAAGGCTTCGTCAAGTGATCAAGCTTAGCAGTAATGTACATACATTATTAGGGTTATGTATACAAATAAAAGCTCCAATGTTCGAATCATGATGCTTGCTCTGCTTCAAGTATATTCACCCTTCTGTTATGTTCTCATCACTTCTCGGTCATCATATCCTCTTAGCCAGTTAGCAATGAGGAAAAAAAAAAAGGGGGGAAAAAAAACTTCCTTCAAAAATAAAATGCAGAAAAACCACATTTCATATCCTACCAATACATATATACTGTATAAATACATACATAAATATACTTTACATACAACAGCCAAAACTTTGAAAAGGGGAGATGAGAACATGAGAGGAGGATGGGGATGATGGTAGTGTGTACGGGCGTCCCTCTGCTCTGATTGGCGTGTCATTGGGTGCGGGACGGCACCTGCGCTGTGGACTGCACTCAGTTGCCCCAGTAAGGGGAGCTGCCATAGTTGGACTTGTTGACCTGGGTCTTCTGCTGCATGGTGCTGGACTGGCTTCTCTGGTTTGGCCCACCCTACGTGAACAAAACACACCAGACAGCTGAGCTTACAAGTGTGAAATCTTGCCATTTTAGCAATGTTTGTGTTTGCATTCATATTAACAGCATTATAATACTTAAAGACAGTGAAGTTGTGTTCACTGTGACTGAAATTACATTAAAAGTATAAAATATTTTACATTTTCTAAGCTTGTTGCTTTCTGGTACTCCGACTCTGTATAAAGTAGGGTTGTGACGGTGAGGAAATTTTCCCACTGCTCTTAATCGATGTGTGACAACACCGGTAATACCGGTATCGCCGTGTTTTTTTTTTGTTTTTCCTCGCTTTCCGTCCATTTTAGCAGTTTTCAGGGAGTTTGGAAAAGTCCCAGAAAGAAGTGAGGCGTAAAATTAAAGTACATTTATTACCCATACACAGCCATTTATTGACAATGAACTTGAAAAATTAGGTCTGTATGATTTTCTTTAGGGTCATGAGCACAAATACAACAGGATAGATTTAATTTTATTGAAAATTTAAAATATTTCTTTTTTTGCCCACTTTAAATGTCACAAGTTCACTCACTTTCCATTAAAGCTTGAATATTGTAGTAATATAATTAGTTTTATTATAATAAATTACAGATTTTCTGTCTGTATATTATAATATTAATGTATTATATTATCAGGGTTCCCACTCTTTCATGAACACCAGATTCAAGGACTTTTTAAAGCACCATTTATTTTATATCAAGCACCTATCAAATTCACACCCCAGAATATGTAGTGTCGTGAAAGACCTTACAGTACTTAACATTTCACTTACACTTAACATTTACATTAAAAATATCAGAGTAATAATGTTTTGAATGTGTAGGTTTCATAAATTTAGACCGTTTTGAGCAGTTGTGTTCAAAGGAATTTAATGAAATTCATTGAAGTCAGTACTGGTGATAAAAAAAAAATCTATTTCTAAAATATTGATTAAAATATGCATCAAACTGATTTTTGCTGTAGTTCTTGTACAAAATTTAAATTAGAAAATTTCTCAATTTTTAAATTAATAAAAAGTGGTTAAATGTTGTAATAACATGGTAAAACCTGTTAACATAAAACATTTGCACATTCTCTCAAAAGATACGTTACTCATTAATAAATAACATTTTGTAAATTACTTTTTATTGTAAATCCCATTTTTTCATCTTTGACCTAGGAATGCAGCTCAAACATGCAGCTGCTCAAAAGTCAGTATTTTTTGAAAATATTTCATGAGCATTTTAAACCTTGTACATGTGCAAATCTTCAAAAAAATATAATAAAAAAAATAGGACTTTCTATTTGCTTTTAAACTGTAAATGCTTTTCACTAAACTGTTTTTCCAATTTTTCAAGTTCTACATTTTCTCCTTAGCTCCATGTTGCAGTAAGTTTTGGGAGTTCATTTTTAGTCCATCTCCTATCCTGAAACGTCTGTCTTGCAGAGACTGACAAAAATGAGCTCCTAAAACTTACTGCCAGATTCTGGAAGATAAATTCTTCTAACAGTGGTACAAGAGGATGTGGTGCTGGTCCTTCAAGAGTCACTCTCAACTTATCCGTCCATAAACCCTATAAAAATAGTCTTCATGTATTTCACAACACTTCAGAATGTTATTCTTAGTTGTTACTATATTTGGAACTATTTTCGTTAAAGAAATAGAGCAAAATCAGGCAGTACTTGTTTACTGCACTGTTGTATTGAATCAATATCACGTTTGCAAACTCCCTTAATAGCTATTAAAAGCGGTCACGCTCCTTATCGCGATCTGTGGGCACACAGAAAATGAGCGCGCGAGTGAGTTCTCAAGACTCAAAAGCACGTGCAAATGATACGTTCCGTCATCTGTCATCGTGTAATATGCGCGGAACCTGCAGGAATGAGTACAATTGTAATTAATAGCCGCAATCCCGCGCCGAAATTCAAGTCCTGCTCTGTGTTCTCTGCTAATAACCCGACTGTGAATGATGCGAGCGGCGTCCCTATGTTGTCACTGAGAAGCTGCAGCCGTGGCGGGGATGATTTTTGGTGTGCCGGCAGAACAACAACAACAATGGACTACATGTTTCTTTTCCCCTAATTTTTTCACCAATTGACGGAAATCCGTCGTAGTGATGGAAAACTTTAATCCCTGCATAAACAATTTATTTCAAATTTAATTCAAGCACTTTCAAGGACCTATGTTTGTTTTCAAGTACTTTCCAGGCCTTGAATCCATATGTCTGAAATTCAAGTACCGTATTGGCCCGAATATAAGACGACCCCCCTTTTTCCAGATGTACCTTTTGGAAAAAGGCTTTTTAAAAACCAAATCTTGTTTTTTCTCAGTAAAACACATTTTGTCTTCAATTATTTTCATATTGCATATTTTTCCTATTTTAATTTTTGTTTTGAAAGTATGGTAAAAACTGGTCAAATGTACCAACAATCACATTTTAACAAAATATACACTTTTTGATATACCATAAAAAAACAAAAACAGGTAGCCCATCTGAATCAGGACATTTAGGCTATCCATCTAATAATAGCCTACCAAAATCTTATTAACAGTAGAAGTTAAATCTTCAAATCTGGGTACTGTCTTACGTTTTAAAATCACAAAGGGAGTTTAGTCCCATCAGGCTAACGTGACAGTCACGACTCATGCAGTTGTAAGGTTTTCTTTTGTTTTTACTCACGATCTTTACAACACACATTACGTATTTCATGGCACACTCGTTTTATGTGTATTTGGCACCACCTATTGTTGTGGGTGAATTATTGACATGTCAAAGTCTAGACCCTGAATATAAGACGACCGCGTTTTTTTCAGATGTATTTCCAAGAAAAAAACAAACATTGTCTTATATTCGGGTCAATACAGTACTTTCAAGTAGCTTGGGAACCCTGTATTATTGATAATAATGTTATTATAATTACACTGCATGAATTATATACCACAACCACAAGATATTCTTAAGTCCTAAATTCTTCACTTTAAACTAGATTTTAATAATTTTTCCAATTATTTTACACAAAGGAAGAGCTTTGATTTCTGCATTTTTATTTTATTTGCTTATATTCTCTATTTTTATTTGGGTGGCCATTTTAAATTGACTGGAATCTAGAATGGTCATATTGTCTCAAATGCTCATAACCAAATAACCATAATCAGGCGATTACATAATAATAGCAACAAGCTTGGGTCAGGCCGATTAGTCTTTGGGTTTTTTGAGCTGATAACTGCACATGCTTGGCCCATTACCAGATATTAGCTCTCCCATTCAAAATGTTTCCTACCAACAGCCTTGTATATGTGTGAATATCAGCAGTTATGTCTCATATCATAGATCTATATCTGCCATTCTGCTCTCATTGTCAGTCAACTAATAATCAAGAAAAAACAAGCTCAGCAGCGCTAAAGACAATTTGATGGGCTCAGACTCACCATTGGTAGTCTGGATTGGAGCATGTGGAGGTCTTCATAGCCATAAATCTGCTGTACAACACAAAGGCGAACTTTCAGCACTTCACAGACTATAAATGTTACTGAAATCAATATGCAGTATTTCAGTATTCACAGACTTAATGCTTATACTTCATCACATAAAAAAAATACACATCAAAAACACTTTACAAGTCACACACACACAATAACACACCACTATACAAGAGCACATAAAAGCAACACCATGAAATCACCCAACCCAAAACAAACAAACAAACACAAAAATCCTGAAATTCCACATACACTTCAATACTTCCCAGAGGACTGAAAGCTGATCTGTTTTGAATTAAGAGGATGAGGGTGCTTACCGGATAGGCAGGTAGCAGACCTCCGGGTCCCATGATGTACTGGTTAGGCAGCAGTGGAGGAACCCCCTGAGAGAGATTAGGAGGAACTTTACCTGCACACAGACAGGGAAGAGTTTTTGGAGAATGAAGAATAGCAGATTTCCCCCTCAACTCAAATGGACGCAGGAGCTAATGATAAGATTGGAAGCAAATATGAAAATTATAAACACCTTTTTTAGTTGTTTATATACATGCCTGCAACAAGTCACTGTGAGAGAATCATTACAGAAATCTGTCTATTTGTTTACAAATGTCTATATGTTTGATGAATAATATTGCAGTACTATTTTAGCATCCTGGTTTTTATACTTTTCAAAATGTGGTACTGTTACTTATTACTATTTTAAATGTAAAATAAAATACACTAAATGTAAATGTACTATTGCATCAAAGCTGTACTTCAAATTATATGTATGCAATAAACTTAAGTTTAAAGTATGATTCAAAAGTTTTTTTTAAAGATGCATTAATTTGATCAAAAGTAACATAAGACATCTATAATATTAACAAAAAAATTTTTTTTAAATAAATGCTACTCTTTTGAACTATTTACAAAAAATTTTTTTTTACAAAAATATTAAGCAGCAACTATTTCCAACATTAACATTAACTTTCCTCCGTTGTATCCTCCTCTCTTCCCTCACCTACCCATTTCTCATCTCTGGATGTGAATGCAGCAACTGACACTTTATGCTCTACTTTAACCTCTTGTCTAGATGATATTTGTCCTCTCTCCTCCAGGCCAACACGGGCTGCCCCCTCGAACTCCTGGTTATCCGATGTTCTTCGTGAACATCGGACCAAACTCAGGGCAGCTGAGAGAAAATGGTGCAAATCAAAAGATCCGTCAGACCTAAGTATGTATCAGTCTTTGCTTTCATCTTTCTCTGCTGAAGTCCATACTGCCAAATCTTCATACTTCCACAACAAGATCAACAGCGCTCCAGACACACGTAATCTCTTCAAAACGTTCCATTCTCTCCTCTGTCCCCCTCCACCACCTCCCACCACTTCTATAACA
>NW_015505473.1:797160-806181 GCF_001515645.1 Sinocyclocheilus grahami
AAAAAAAAAAATTATTTATTCCTTCTCTTTCTAGCTTGTACTTATTTGAACAATGTCTAAGAACTTGGTATTACAACCACTTCTTGTGTCTGTTTGCCTCTCTTAAGAAGAATCGCTTTATGTATCCCCCAATTGTAAGTCGCTTTGGATAAAAGCGTCTGCTAAATGACTAAATGTAAATGTAAATGTAAATGTAATATGAAATGTTTCTTGAGCACCCAGCTTTGCCATTACATGACTAAATTACATTTTAAAAATATATTTAAAAAAATGAAATGTTATTTTTTGTGGTCGAACACTTCGGCCAAACAGAAAAACTTATCGGCCGATATTTTAAAAATGGCAGATATATCGGCCGATATCTGCCATTTTTAAAATATCGGCTGATAAGTTTTTCTGTTTGGCCGAAGTGTTCGAGGTGGGACTTTTATTTTGACGGCGCTGAGAATGGCTGCAGCAGCGCCTGAGCACACAGTGCTCACATTCTCCCTCTTGTTCGCTGTTGTCATTCAGTTCTGTCTAATACGGATAGAAGTCTACCTAATAATCAGATAGAACTGTTAAACAAAGGAATTAAAATATATACAAAAAAGTATTATAACGATTGCTTTAATATTATTAAAGGCAAACATTATAATACTTTCTCGTTTGCCATCAGCATTCCGCAAATACGCATTTATATAATTTAAAAACAAATCTTTGAATGACTAATGAACATTTAATTTCACAAACCTTGCAGACTTAGTCGAATCTAGTTGAGATCTTGTGAAGTGTGCATGTGACCAGCATGATTGCGTGTGTTCTGTGACAGTCGGTCCTATGGTCCGTGCAAATTGAATACGGACAGGAGGAGAGATCAGCTTCACTGGAGACGTGCGATCGACAAACTTTAAGCTCGTGACTGATTTCAAATTATGCTGCACTTTATGCATTTGCCCACTGTCATATTCATGTCATTTTCACTGTGTGCTGTATGTAAAATGAGTGTTACCTTGGCTTTATTTGGTTACAGTGTTTACTTCCTTTTTAATTATATTTTTATTAAATATTTATTTATTTGTGAAAAATACTTGGTCTTCTAGAGTATAAGTATGTTTATTTTACACGTTTATTTTTAAATCCATTTTCAAATGATTTCAAATTTCTTAAATATGAATGAAAATAAATACAATTATATCGGCTTTATATAGACCACCATGCTTTCCAAGATATCGGCATCGGTTGTCAAAAAACCCATATCGGTCGACCACTAGTTATTTTAAATTGTACTAATATTACACATTGTTACTGGTTTATGCAGCCTTGTTGAGCATAAAAGACTCCTAACTTTTTAATGGTAGTATATACATACATATATTTAAAAAAAAAAAATACAAATGTGATTTTTGCAAGCTCTGAAGAAACAAAGGAATTAAAACCATAGCAGAACACCCACAAACCAGCCCTACTATAAGGAAACGCATCTAAACGATATGAATGGTATTATGATACTACATGGTATTGTGATGCTTGGTTATGATTAAGGGGATGTGACAACACTGATTTGTGCTCTCTCTCACCACTGGAGGAAGACAGTAGCGGGACAGTCCTGACACCGGAAGGTGTGCTACCATTGGTGCCGTGACCCAAAGCTCCAGACCCGTGCAGACTGTTGCTGCTACTCGCTGAGCTGCTAACATTGCTGCTGGGCAGAGCGGACACAGGCGGCGAGGAAAATGCCATCGATGAGGGGGCGAGAGAGTTCACGCTGTCCACACTGGTATACTGAGGACAAATACAGACGGAGGTGGTGAAGAGAGAGTGTGCGCGTGTTCGTGTCTGTGTGTGTGCATCCTACAGAACTCACTGTAAGTGAAGATGTGGTGCAAAGTGCCGACACAGAGGAATGGCCACTGCTCACATGACTACAGGAAAAACAGGCAGTGTCACGGATATAAGTATCCCACTTAACATTTGAGGAAAAGAACTGTAATACAAAGAAAAGGTACAATTAAGCATCTTGCTCACCTGCTGAGGGGAGGTAAGCTGGCAGAGGACAGCTCAGATACCAGACTGGGCAGAGCAGAGCTGTGTGGTGTAACAGAAGGGGGCAACAGTGAGGATGGGGCAGAAGGGGCAGCACTTGTGCTGCTGGCCAGAGAGGGAGACTCTTGTTTTTGAGTGGAGGAACTCGATGTGGCTGATGGAGAAGGCATAAATGTCATATATTACAAAAATAAAGCAAATACAGCTTGAATGCATATGACACAGAAAGAAAGGTAAAAATGAGGAGTTTGACTTACTGTCTAAAGCAGCAGAGGTCCTCGCACCATTGAAACCGTTCTGTGAGAGATGCAAACAAAGTGTATTGAATCAATATAGGCAACATAACCTCCTTGATGTACAACAGTACTGTGCACTAAAGAAACAACATGAGAGTACCTTCAAAAAAGGCTGCATTTACTTGATCAAACATACAGTAAATACTAGAGCCCGACCGATATATCGTTTTGCCGATATTATCGGCTGATATGAGCCTGTTGCTGATATATCGGTATCGGCGAATATGCCGCCGATATGAATTTTTTTTTTACAGAACTTATAATGCAGATAAAATGCTTGAAATGGTATAACCACTCTCGAATGCGAATCAAGTGTACATCTAGAGGCCCTCTTTCGAATGAGACCACCCCCGCGTCGATAGCCCCCTGAATTCGGGAGTTACGGATGGTTCAATTTGCGGTCCGGCGCCGACCGATCTAGCGATTTTTTACCGGACAGGCAGGCAGATCTTTTTTTATCCACAGTAATTTTACACTTGTCTAGTACAAATATGTCGCTTTGTTTCATAATTACAGTGTATAAGTTTTTCTTTATTTACCCTCAAAAAATGTAAGTGAAATGTGACAACATGCCCCGTAGGTGTAACACATTGTAACATCTGAGGGGCACGTTGTAACTTGACCATATGGACAGCTTAAAATCTTATCTGATCGAATGAAAGAAAAATATACAAGACACACTAAAATATTTTTCAATAAAATATAATTTACTTAAGCCAGAATTTAAATTTTACTTTGGTAAAATAAATATTCAAACCACGTGTGTTACAACTAACCCCCCCCCGTTTGTGCATCGCGCTCCCCTATATTATATTATGTCACACTTCACACTTCTCTAGTAAGTTTCGTCTGTGTGTGTGAAGACAGTAGCGCAAATCCATGAATGAATGTTCCGAAGTGAAATAAACTTCAATGGAATAAAGTTGAATGGAAATGAATTGAATTAAAGTTGAATAAACGTCAACTTTACGGTTTAGTGCACTGATGTCAGACTCATTTTGGATAGTAAAGTTTATTGTTAAATGCCCTTACATATCTCTGTCACCATTATAAGTGTTTTATCACCACATTTGAGTGATCATTTCAAAAAATGTGTTTATGTATATACAGTGGGTACGGAAAGTATTCAGACCCCCTTAATCTGTTTATGCATATACTGTATTCTATATATAGTACCAGTCAAATGTTTGGACACACGAATGGGAAAGTGTCCAAACTTTTGACTGGCACTGTACTATAATATACACAAAGAATATCGGCCGATATATCATCATTGGCATTTTTTAAACCCCCTAATATCGGTATCGGCCCCAAAAAACCCATATCGGTCGGCCTCTAGTAAATACAGTAATATTGTGAAATTGTTACAACAATTTAGAACTGATTTCTGTTTTAAAGTATTTTAAAATGTAATTTATTCCTGGGATGGCAAATCTGAATTTTCAGAAGCCATTACACTCCAGTCTTCAGTGTCACATGATCCTTCAGACATCATTCTAATATGCTGACTTGGTTCTAAAGATTTTTTTAGAAAACAGTTGTGCTGCTTAATATTTTTGTAGAAAATGTGAAAAGAACATTTGAAAATTTGAACAATTTGATGCATTCTTGCTGAATAGAAGTATTCATTTATATATACAGTGGGGCAAAAAAGTATTTAGTCAGCCACCAATTGTGCAAGTTCTCCCACTTTTTTCCCCCACTGTATATATATATATATATATATATATATAAAAACTATCTAAAATAAAATCTTTCAGAACCCCAAACCTTTCCACAGTAGTGTAAATAGTGAACATTTTCATTTTTGGCTGATGTAACCCTTTAACTGAGAAATCAACTTTAAATTTTCACAGCTCTGTCTGTACTCACTGTCACAGGTCCAGAAGGCTCCTTGCTCTGAGAGAAGGTCAATCTTGAGTGAGGAGCCACACCGCAGTCAAAGCTGTTACCCGCCGATGATGCAGCGGAGGAGGAAGAGGAGGATGAAGAGGACGAAGGGGCTGTGGCCGAGCTGGGGATGGTGTGGGAGGGGGCGAGGCTGGGGAGAGGTACCGAGGGAGAGGGGTAGATACTGTCAGAAGAGGCCAGAGGCAGCAGCAAAGGGACCGGACTGATCAGAGATTCACTGCAGGGGAGATCATGGGAAACGTATTAGCATGCAAAATGGAGAGATTTTATAGCTAAAGAGAGAACATTGGTTTGAAAGACATGCGTTGAGAGATTAAGGAAAATCATCAATACATGAAGTCCACTGCTCAAAGAAAAAAAAAACATCAGCAAGACCATTTTGTCCTCAGTGCTTCCATTTCTCCCACTGACTGACCTGATTGGTTTAGAGTAAAGGCTGCTCTGTGACTGAGGAACCACAGCAGCCTCTCTTATGGGTTCACTGGTGCAGTTCTCCGACTGGCCGAAGTCCGGCAGGGCAGATTCTGAACCAAAGTCCAGGGCACCAAACTGCACATTTAGACTGGACACATCTGCTGAGCCGGGCATCTCTACAGCAGACGCGGGAATCTGGATGTGTACAAATATACGCATATTAAAAGTTTTTTTTTTTTCTCAATTAAAAGACCATTTAAACATTTTGTGATACTGACTTTCAAATTAATAACTAATGCAAGCCAGAAACATAACGGCAAAAAAATATAAACATGTCAAAGCAATTCATCTGTGCATTTTCTGTGCATTGTCTTTGTAACTTGCTCTCGCCTCTATTCTGGCAACACCCACTTTTCACAATTCAATCAATTCCAGATGGATAAAATCAAGCCCCACCCTACACTCTTTATGCTTGAAAACTGAACCAAGAAATAAGTCAGATTATGTAAGCAAAATGGCTTTCGAAGGCCATTTCATGTATGTTTATCTAGAAACTGTAGTTTGTAATAGACAGTTCACTGAGAGATCTCACAAAGCCTTCCAACTCAATGCTTTTTTAATCTCTAGTCACCTTTGAAGTGGGAGGTATCCGTCGCTTTTGAGTCTTTATCTGCCGCTGCTGTGTGCTGCTGCCCTGAGATTCGGCTGCCTGTGAGGGGGCCATCGAGGGCCCGTTGCGGTGCTGAGAAGGTTCCGGTGCTTTAGGAAAGGCTTCCAGTGTACTCGGGGCAGGCGAAGGGGCACTCAGTGATGGAGGGCTGGGCTGCCTGGCTAGAGGCCCTGTGTGGGTCATGGAGCCCTGCTGTCGCTGGGCTAGTTGGCTTAGCACCAAAGATGGTTCTGGCTGCATCTGAAACTCCCCTACAGTGCAAAAAATTCAGAAAAGGCATTCACATTAAAAAAAAATGGATGCAGTGTGAAGATCATTGGAATTAATAGTTTCACTCAATTAAAAGACCATTTAAACATTTTGTGATACTGACTTTCAAATTAATAACTAATGCAAGCCAGAAACATAACGGCAAAAAAATATAAACATGTCAAAGCAATTCATCTGTGCATTTTCTGTGCATTGTCTTTGTAACTTGCTCTCGCCTCTATTCTGGCAACACCCACTTTTCACAATTCAATCAATTCCAGATGGATAAAATCAAGCCCCACCCTACACTCTTTATGCTTGAAAACTGAACCAAGAAATAAGTCAGATTATGTAAGCAAAATGGCTTTCGAAGGCCATTTCATGTATGTTTATCTAGAAACTGTAGTTTGTAATAGACAGTTCACTGAGAGATCTCACAAAGCCTTCCAACTCAATGCTTTTTTAATCTCTAGTCACCTTTGAAGTGGGAGGTATCCGTCGCTTTTGAGTCTTTATCTGCCGCTGCTGTGTGCTGCTGCCCTGAGATTCGGCTGCCTGTGAGGGGGCCATCGAGGGCCCGTTGCGGTGCTGAGAAGGTTCCGGTGCTTTAGGAAAGGCTTCCAGTGTACTCGGGGCAGGCGACGGGGCACTCAGTGATGGAGGGCTGGGCTGCCTGGCTAGAGGCCCTGTGTGGGTCATGGAGCCCTGCTGTCGCTGGGCTAGTTGGCTTAGCACCAAAGATGGTTCTGGCTGCATCTGAAACTCCCCTACAGTGCAAAAAATTCAGAAAAGGCATTCACATTAAAAAAAAAATGGATGCAGTGTGAAGATCATTGGAATTAATAGTTTCAATTGTTTTAAAAGATACTTGTACATGTTATTTGTGTAGAAACATCAGATTTTGGTGTGAACAGATCAAAAGTGTTAATGCATAGCCATGTGTTTGCAAGACTGAACAAGTTTGTTTTTCTGGTTCAGTAAACCATTTGTAACACTCACGACTGAATTGAGAGGGGAGTGAAGCGGAGCTCTGTGTTCCAGGAGGTTTGATGTCCCAGGAGGAGGAGGAGGGGACAGACATCCCCGTCCCCACCAGCCCCCCTACAGGGGTGCAGTTGGTCCCTGTGCTGGAGGGCTGGGAGGTAAGCTGCCCAAGACCAGGCCCCTTCAGCTGTTCCAGTATTTGCTGCCCAGCCGTCTGCCCGAGTTTTGGACCACCCAGCTCTCCAAAACCAGAACCTAAAACAGAGGACTGGAAAAAGACACAAAGGAGGGGGAACCAATTCAGATCTCACCTCTACCAGCTCTAGTGCATTTGAACAATATACCACAATACAACTATTCTTAAAGTAACGAACTAGAAAGTAAAACAAATAATCGGTGTAGTAAATGCCACTCCATCTGAAAGCAGGTGATGGAGATTTACTACTAATCACGGAACCGGCTTTACTGACGAGATGCTCATGACAATCGCATACGATTAATTGCACAGCCCTAGATCCTAACACGATCAAGGTCCAGAAACGTAGTAAGGACATCGTTAAAATAATCCATGTGACATCAGTGGTTCAACCATAAATTTATGAATATATGTTGTTTATGCTTTGATCTGAACGTAAACAATGTATCCACGTACATACATCGCATATGTTGTTTACGTGTGTGATACTCTCCAAAATGGCGCCAGGGTGACACGGAGGAGAAGAATTGTTGAATAAAGTCATTATTTTGGTTTTCTTTGTGCACAAAAAGTATTCTCGTAGCTTTGCAAAATTACGGTTGGACCACTGATGTCACATGGATTAATTTAACAATGTCCTTACTACGTTTTTGGACCTTGATCGTGTTAGGATCCTTGCTGTCTATGTGAGGGACAGAGAGCTCTCGGAATTCATCAAAAATATCTTAATTTGTGTTTCGAAGATGAACGAAGGTCTTACAGGTTTGGAACAACATGAGGGTGAGTAATTAATGACAGAATTTTCATTTTTGGGTGAGCTATCCCTTTAACATAGGTTCACTAGTTACTGCCATTCATCCTCTAGGAAAACGGTTTTCTAAATGCTATAAATCAGGCCTGTGGATTGTCTCACCAGGGTGGCGTGTGTGTAGCAGTTGGAACCAGCAGATGTGCCTCCGTTTCGAGCAAGCTGGTGGTGGGAGTTGGTGAAGACTAGACTGTGGCCAAGCCCCTGAGAGGAGCCCATGGCCTTCAGACCTCCCACCTCCTCACGGTCCACAGGCTTCTGCAGCAGAGTTGATAGATCCAGACTACAACGAAAAACACTAAATAGTCAGTGAAAGAAACATAAGCTATATGCAAATGCGGTAATCATCACAAGATTGGAAAGAAATGAGAAACCCAGTCCTGACTTTATTACCTTTGGCCAGGTGTGATGTGGTTCTCAGTTGGAGGTGCACAAGAGGAAGTGAACACTTTGGTCTCAGAGAGCTTTGGAGATTAAATAGGGCCAGTTAGTACTTTTATTTTTGTAGCAGTAAAATGTGAAATATTTTTTTCTACAAATATGAGATAAGAGATATCATGAAAGAGATATAAAATTATACAAGCAATATATACATTTTAAATAGAAATAGCAATATATATCAATAATTATATAATTATATTTATATAGTATTTAAATTATATTATACATTTATAATGTAATAATTTTAAGATTTTAAGAATTTTACAAACTTTTAAATATATAACTTTTATATAACACACAAAAATGATAAAAAGACAGATGTTACTAAATGAATTTCTATAAAATAATAAAAAAATGTTTAACATCACAATTGTCTACATGCTAACCTTTACATTTCTGGACAACACTTATACAGTGCACAGCATAAATTAGTACACCCCCTCTGATTAAATATAAAAGATGTATTTTCTTAATGAGCACTAATATAATTCATAGAAAGATGGCAATTTAAATGCATTAAACATTCTTAATAAAAACAGAGAAATACATGCCATTAATATCTGTAAAATAAGAAACTTAGCCAATTTTTGTTTAAATGAAGGATTGCAGAATTGAGTACAACCTAGATTTAATTCAACTAAGTGTAATATTCTAGAACTTAATATGTCCTCCATAACTCGAAGTACACTGCTCTGACACTTCTTGGCACTGAGTGTACAAGTTCATGACAAATTTTCACATCTGTGCTGTTTAACTCCTGGAGGACGACCTCACATTTTGGATGCTGTTAGATCCAAAATGATTGAATTGGTCTCATGAGACCAGAGTATGGATTCCCAGAAGTCTATATTTTGTAAATATGGGCCTTGGAAAAAGCTAAATGAGTTTATTGTGCTTTGGCTACAGTTGGTAGTTCTGGTGTGGATAAACAACCATGCATGTCCCTTCTGCCTGCTGCATCTTACTCTGTGAGAGAAAGTGTCACTCTTTTCACAGCTTTTGCCGGCTCTGAGACACTTTCACAGTG
>NW_015505473.1:806267-808589 GCF_001515645.1 Sinocyclocheilus grahami
TGTTACTTTGGCTATATTTTCACACTTAAAACAATAATTTGGTATTCCTCTTGTACCATTGTCCTCTTTTATGCGAAGAAATAAATCTCCTGACAGTTCTCTCTCAAGTGGTTTCATTGTTGTCAGCATTAAGTCAGAGTATGATTCAGTGGCCCATATAACACGTAATTATCAAGAAATGACTTACCTTTAACAGTTTTGGTTCAACATACTTACCTGTTGATCAATACTTGCCTTAACCTTAAACCAGAATTTTTTTTTTTTTAGTAACTTTCAGGAGGGTGTACTCATTTTTGCAACACATCATTTTATCACTTTGATAAGAAAATTGTATTTTCTTGAATAATTTTAACATTCTTCTTTGGTAACTGATCAAGCAGACTTGCTGGAATATTATATCTCTAAAAAACCATAACATGTCTTCTAAGCAAAGAGTAATTGCTGAATTTGTTAAGTTTCAGAGGGGGTGTACTCATTTATGCTGTGCACTGTACCATGTCTTTTCAGGCTTATTAATTTCAAGCTCTGTAAATCCCATAATTCACAGGAGGTTAATTATAGCGCATGACTCACACTCACATCTTCACTCCAGTCTTCAGCTGCCCACTCGTCCGAAGTGTTCTGCCATGCCACTGAACAGACCGTGTCAAAGAGGGAAAGAGAGATGAGAGTGGGCCTAAGGATTGGGAAATAAGTTCTGTGCAATAGAGGTCTCTTACCTGTCCCATCTGTAGTGTCATTGGCCTCCGTCTCCCAGACATCAGTGTGTGAATTTGATGACCCGCTGTTTGCGGTGTAGTCTGCAGGGTTAAAGGTTCTGCAGGAGGATACACAGAGTGTAAGACAGGATTTCAGGTGGCTGCTGTATGATAATGAGAATATTCTAGGTTAAAATATAATTTGACTGATACTCACCCCATCCCTTGTGCTGTAAACCTGCTGGTAACCGGAGCCCGACCTCTGCCTCTACCTCCCGACACTGAACAAAAAACAAACTCATGATACATGCTTACAAATATTTGCTTATATCGTAACCAGTTGACCAGACTGAAATTTCTTTTACTTTTTAAGTTTTACTTTGGGAAAAATATTTATGCATGTACCCATGAAGGAGTGTTGTTTGATTGTTATTGTGTTAAAGTTGTGTGCAAAAAAAAAAAAAAAAACTCATGACCTCTAGGGATGAGTCAGGATGGTCAAACATCCTAAATGTCCAACAGCTAGATTTTTAAATTCCACTTCAAAAAGGGAGATGCAACTTATCACAGAAGGATTTAATGGGATGCTGACAGTCTATAGCTGCTAAAACTGTCAGGCTGTTAGGGGGGTAAAACCCACTCTGAGAAATTCATCCCCTTTAAAGCACCACTGCTACAGACATCAAAGCAACGCTTTCGAAACTTCAAATCACCTGCTATTACTAACAATTCTATCTCAGCGTTTTTAAGGACTATGGTAATTTTATGTAACTGAAAATTGAGTGTTTACTATTGTCATTTTGCATTATTGACACACTATTTTCCTATTTAATACTGTAAAGTTTCTTTGACACAATCTGTATTGTTAAAAGCGCTATATAAATAAAGGTAACTTGACTTAAAATTTATTTGATGAATGTATGCCAGTCACCCTAGTAAAGAGCTATATCTATAAATCTCTAAAAACTACATCTGATTGGAGTCTGGTGGACATCGAGTCTAATCATACAGGGCTTCCCTAATGCCGAGTTCACACTGCATGATTTTAGCCCGATTTTTCACTCGCCGACAGGTTTTGCGAAATCGCTGACAAATGGCCGAAATCGGAGGCAAATCGGTGCTCGTTCACACAAGTAACAATCACGTGGTGTGAATTATCAAAGACGCGATCTGAGGGAAACTCTCGACACCCGCAAAATATTTGGCATGCTAAATATCTGGAGCTGTCGGCGATTCACAATTACGCTGTGTGCAATGATTTCTGACTGAAAACTACACCGGCGATGACCTACAGCCAATGAGAGACCAAGATACAGGGCAGAGGGAAGTTTGTGGAGGAGTTATAGACCAGAATATCAGTATTATTTACCTCCAACTCTCTTTGCAGAACACCCAATTAGGGCTGTGCGATTTGGGGGAAAATATCAAATTGCGATTTTTTTTACAGATATTGCGATTGCGATTTGATTTGCGATTTTAAATTTGCAAAGTCAAGCTTCATCTCAATATTGCCAATAATGTGCCGCACAGTATGGGTATCATTACCCTGCTGAAAAAAACAATAGAAACCATCACAGAAATTCTTATAGTTTCCATTAAACCATTACAAAATTCCTTTTTGTTT
>NW_015505473.1:808799-848698 GCF_001515645.1 Sinocyclocheilus grahami
GTGCGCTCTTCTGAATTGGGAATAGCCAACATGCATTATAAACTTATTTCAAATTAATCTGTTGGGGAGATAAAATGTGTAAGATAATGTTCACATATTAACAAAAACATCTAAGAATGTATCTTTTATTCTCCAGTACTGAAAACAGAACCGATAAGGGAGCTTTTGATATGCGCTGTGACGCAGCTCTTGGTAATTACCGTTTTTGTTCGTTGTCTGTAATTTCGAAGCTTAAGTTGCATAAGTTTTTCTTTAGTTTTAATTTGCCTAACTATCGATCTGACCCAGTAGACACCATAATCCCTCTCTGTCTCTCTCCCACTTTCTGTTTTTATTTATTTTATTTTTTTTAATGGTGGGTGCTTACACAGTTGGCTAGAGCAGTGCTGATTGGGGAGAACGGAGGTGCGCTCACTCTATTGGTTAGTAAGACTGCAACTCAAGGCTGGCAGGCATGCATATGCTCTGGAACAGATTAGGAAATCGCAACATCTCAAATCGCGATTTCGATTCGATTTCGATTAATCGCACAGCCCTACACCCAATCCCTGTTCCCTGCATCTCCCTCCTGCATAATCTGTTTTCTTTTTCTCCTTGTAGCTGGAAATCAGCTCACAGACAATTTGCGGCTATATAAAATAAATATATATATATATATATATTTTTTTTTTTATAATTACAGACTTGCTCGAGAACTCCAGTCTGACGCACACGGGTTCCCGCGTTATTTCCTTATCACTTCTCGAAACGTAGTTTGCGGACCAGACAGAGCTGTCGGCGATTCTTCCTATTGTGAAGTCATGCAGTGTGAAACCCCCTGTCGCCGATCCATCGTGCAATGTGAACACAGCAGCAACTGAATGCTACCCCAGATAGTCACCCAGTGCGAAAACAGGCAATTCGACGAGTTTGAAAATCGTGCAGGGTGAACTCGGCATAATACAGAAAACCCAGCTAATCGATTTTGTAAATGTAGTTTTGCACATCCCTAATAAGCATAACTGACGCAAAAGACTGTGTGGGAAATGTTTACACTGTGTGCACGGGCTCACCTCTCCCTCTTCCCCTGCGGCCACGGTCAGCACCTCTCTCAACCAGAGCAGGGTCCACACCATTCTCCTCCGTCCTCGCTATGAAAGTAAAAAAGTGAAAGTGACATGTGGCCAAGTATAGTGACCCATACTTGGAATTAGTGCTCTACATTTAACCATCCAAAGTGCACACACACAGCAGAGAACACACACACACCATGAACACACACCCGGAGCAGTGGGCAGCCATTTATGCTGCGGCGCCCGGGGAGCAGTTGGGGGTTCGGTGCCTTGCTTGAAGGGCAAATCAGTCGTGGTATTGAAGGTGGGAGAGAGCGCTGTACATTCACTCCCCCCACATACAATCCCTGCCGGTACGAGACTCGAACCCGCAACCCTTGGGTTATGACTCTCTAACCATTAGGCCACGACTTCCCCCTGAAAAGAAACGTAGTTTCTTTTCTATATAGATAATAAAATAAAATCCCACATAAATCTTTTACAATTTAAAACCTACTCACACACAATTAAACGGACCAAACTATTGTCTAAATATTGTTGCCGAACACAAACAAAACGGCTATGTAAACAAGGAAATCTCACCAACACACTCACATTGCCGGTTGCGACTGGTCCCTCTGCCACGACGGCTCGCTCCTCCACGACCCTTGCTGCTTTCTCGCTCTTTCTTCTCCCTGTTCTCCTTGTTTTCCTTACTCTCTGTGGAGGTGGCATCCTTTCCAAGACTTTTCTTTTTCCCCACTGTTTCCCAAGAGGTCTGCACGATGACCGAGAGATGAATTAGTGGTAGTCATGTAGTCAATGATCCCACATAAATCTTTTACAATTTAAAACCTACTCACACACAATTAAACGGACCAAACTATTGTCTAAATATTGTTGCCGAACACAAACAAAACGGCTATGTAAACAAGGAAATCTCACCAACACACTCACATTGCCGGTTGCGACTGGTCCCTCTGCCACGACGGCTCGCTCCTCCACGACCCTTGCTGCTTTCTCGCTCTTTCTTCTCCCTGTTCTCCTTGTTTTCCTTACTCTCTGTGGAGGTGGCATCCTTTCCAAGACTTTTCTTTTTCCCCACTGTTTCCCAAGAGGTCTGCACGATGACCGAGAGATGAATTAGTGGTAGTCATGTAGTCAATGAAAAAAAAAAAACTAAAAGAGGATAATCACACAACAGATGCCAATGCAGTGTCATTTTACATAACTGTTTTTTTTTTTTAAAGGTTGCTTATCATATTGTTGTTGAATCATTACTGCTGATGAAGGACATTTAGGAGCTTGTATTATGGCACAGAGGTGGAGGCAGAGGTCTGTTATGACACAGGATTACCTTCTGATCAACACTACAGAAGCGACCCACTTTCTATTTTAGAGTTTCATTCCCAGAAATCATTCAAACAAATCCTAGTCTATAAGCAGGGGCCTCTCAAATTTCTCCACAACAATCACAGATGTTTTATCTGAAGTAGATTAGCATCAATCACACATGAATCTGGACATTAAGCACTGTGGTATGTTCATCATTTAGCTAAAAAAGAAAAACACAACACATGCAGAAAAATAAAGAGCCCAGCTAGACAAATCATTGTTCTGCCTTTAAAGGCCTGCCACAAAACAGCTGACAGTAGCGACATTATTAGTAAAACCAGTTCCCATTTTTCAAAAAGTCATCATGAGTTTTACTGCCTACTAAGTAGTCTAGACCACATATGCATCTGATAGATAAGATTTTTACCGAATCAGAAGTTCCCTCAAGCAGGAAGTTGATGGCTCTGTTGACATCCTCGTTGCTGTCGTGAAGAGCAACCATACAATCGTCTTGGTTCTTCCCTGTAACCTCCATGAGCTGTGAGCAAATATGGACACCGCTAGGGTTAAGAGAGGAGTTAAAGGGGTCATATGATTTAAATTTTTCCTTTCGCTTTGAAGTGTTACAAGCTCTTGGTGCATAAAGAAGATCTGTAAAGTTGCAAAGACTAAAGTCTCAAATCCAAAGAGATATTCTTTATAAAAGTTCAGAGTTAGCCACGCCTACCTAAAACGGCTCGTCCCAACACGTCCCCATGTCTACGTCACGATGTGGGAAGATTTGCATAACGCCGCCCAAATGTTCACGCAAAGAAAGAAGGCGTAACTTTTATTCTCGCTTTAGTATTGTTGCTGCCGCCATGTCGTGAAGACGCTGTGTGTTTCGTTGTGAAAGCGAAACTACTTTGTTTGGTCTTCCAAAAGAGGATGATATCCGCTTCGTCATGCCTAGAGCTGATCCGTGCTGGTCGCTGAGGAAATACATCAACTTCGCACTGTGGATCGTCGGATCGGCTTTCACTGTGGACGAAGCGGAGTCCAGCCCGGGGTCGTCACATGTGTTTGCCGCAAGCCCGACGGCCGCTCCTTCATCGAATCCGCCGGCAGCCACTCACTCAAGCCCGCTGGCCTCCGTTCACTCAAGGCCGCCGTGTGTGACACTGTGTTTCGTTGTGAAAGCGAAACTACTTTGTTGGCCTTCCAAAAGAGGACACGACTAGAAATCAGTGGTTAAGTATTTACAACACTGTTCCAGAACAGTTCAACCCAAATATTCAGATGTGTGCAGCGCATTTTATGGAGGACTGTTTCCTGATCCTGGGAGAGTAGACTACAATGCCGGCTGTTCTGACTCACAGTCTGTATGTATGTTTTTTTATATTTAAAGAATTTGCCACTGACGATTCAAACACGAGTTTTGAGCAGTGTAGAGTAGCGCCTGTTGTTTGTCATTTCTCCGATCACAAATGCAGACATGGTTTTATGTTTACGCGGCGCGATGCAACGGGTAAAAAGACAGTATAAGTCATTATAATCCGCAATTATGCAGGGGCGTGGGAAGATGTTTTCGGTTGGGGGTGCTGTGTGTGTCCGTGTTGGGTGAAAGGGGGGCGGTCACCTCATTTGACAACTCCACAAAGCACTACAAGTGCATTGATATGAACACTCGTTTAAGTGGCATACACACTGGGAAATTTGACTGCATATCACATTTTTTAAATGATCGATAGTAGCTGATTAATCTCGGGGGTTGGGCTCGGTCCGCTAGGCTTACTTGTCTCCGTGCTCGTGCTGGAGCTGATTCACTTACGTCCGTGCTCGTGCTGGGGCTGGTGTTGGATGCCTATTTTGGAAAGTTTTTGCTGGGATGGGCATTTAAAAAAATCTGAAATTCACTTTTGCGCCATTATCTCTTTGTATTAAAGTTAATCTTGCTCGCATTCTGTATAGTTCATGTCTGATACCACGCGCCAGCGTCACGTGTTCATGAGGATTAGGCTAATCATCCCGAAAACATCACAGGTAAAATTAATCATGTTTATAAAGATAAACATGGGTTTGTTATAGCCCACTTACAATTTACATTTCAGAGATCATTACAAACACATTATTAAATGCTAAAACTGAATAAATTTAAATGAACAAACTTGCCGTTGCATTTGCAACCATGTGAAAACAGGGGGTGCTGCAGCCCCCTCAGCACCCCTACTTCCCGCGTCCCTGTAATTATGTCCCCACTGGATGCAACAAATGCCTCGTTTATAATGGGTTTTATTGGTTTTGTCTCGTCGCTCCGGCCGGACACGGCATCACAGTATGGTAACGGGCGTAACATTTCCGTCACACGCTTGAGGTATTCGGCCAATCACAATGCACTGGAAAGCTGGCCAATCACAGCACACCTCGCTTTTCAGACCGATGAGCTTTGTAAAAATCTAAGCGTTTCAGAAAGGCGGGGCATAGAGGAGAAACAATAATGTACAGTATGTGGAAAATAATGTTTTTTAAACCTTAAACAGCATAAACATTTCATTACACCAAATAATGTTATTTTTAGCAACATCATCCCTTTAAACATCCTTTTACTCTGAATGAAAGGAGCTTCTCATACCTGTTTCACTTTATCCTCAAAATCTGCATCGTTCTTGTCATAGATCATCTGGGCCAGTCGGATCTGTTCAGCTGTAGCCTGTAATTGGAAGCATAAGTTATGAACATCAGAATGAGTGAACAAGAATCAATATTAAAAATAAAGGGAAATTGATTGAGCAGCCAGATTCATGGCCAAGACATATTACCCACAAGCTGAAGCAGACATGGTCCACTGCAAATGTGTTTGGCTACAAGCCTACAGCACAGTATATACTGTATACAGCGTTCCACTTTGTTAAACATAAAAGTATGCATTATGCAACAATAAATGTCTTTAGATACTTTGTCACATGACCTCAGTACACTGCATGTTTTATTCAGCAAGTAGAATCCAGTTATTATCCAGTTATTAAAAATGTAGACATCTCATGTAGAAAAAAAATGTAGACTGTTACTGTAAAAATAAGGTAAATATCTTATTAATAAGCTTGTGAAAAATGTGTTAACTTTTGGTAGTGTAATCAAACAGTAATTTACTAATCAATTAGTGAAGACTAGTCCATCTAGATTTTCATACAAGCCTACATTTTATTTTATTTTTAATTAGAGCACCAGTCGGGATGGGCGATATGCATATGCTGTTCTGTGTCAGCTGCGTCACGCCGGATCGGTTTCCTACATTGTTGTGATTTAATCTGAATGAAAACAGCGTATCCGTGTGACGCTTGCTGACACAGAACAGCATACACCGTTTACGTCCAGCGGATACTCCCCAAAATGGCGCTACAGGGTGGAGACGAATTGTTGAATAGTAGTTTTTTTTTTTTGCGCACAAAAATTATTCTCGTAGCTTCGTAAAATTACAGTTGAACCCCTCATGTCACATGGATTATTTTACAGATCTCCTTGCTACGTTTCTGGACTTGAGAACATTTCAGTTGTATTACGGTGTATGCAGGGTCAGACAGCTCTCAGATTCCATCAAAAATATCTAAATTTGTGTTCCGAAGATGAACGAAGGTCTTCCGGGTTTGAAACGACATGAGGGTGAGTAATTAATGACAGAATTTTCATTTTTGGGTGAACCCTTTAAAAACAGTTCAACTTACAAGTGAGGCTTAACATTCCAGCAATATGCTCTAGCTGTTTTTCATGCAAAAGTGTCTCATGTAAACTCCCCCTAAAGAAACTGGAAGGTCAAGTCAAGCCTATTGCATTCTGATATACAGCACCCAGCAGATTATGATTATACTGCAGAAAAAACATGGATGTATGTTATTCCTAACATGGCGTATGCTGTTGTTTACTCACCTGAAGCTGTTTCTGTGGTTGTGTGGTCTGTGTGGTAGTGGGTAGCACTTTGTCCCGAGTGCCCCGGGCTCGTTCGACGCCCACCGAGGTCATCATATACAGAATATACAAAACAATGTATGTACAAAACAGAAAAATCTGGAAGAAAAACAAGGCCAAAAACAGGACGTGGTTATTGGTTATTATTCAGAAACAGCTTCCATGTCCTAGTTTCTAGTCCAAATATTTGCAGACACCAGATGAGTTTTCTTTAAGCGAGCTAGCTGACGTTTTCTGCAGATCTTCCCTTCAGTGTCCCACGCAGCGTCAGGCAAACACACAGGGGCCGTATCGGATTTCCTTTCTCCTAAACCCAGTTGGGCAAGATTGAGCAATACTCTGACCGCCAGAAACCCTTGTAGAAAAAACAATCAAGCTTATCCGAGCACTGCTGAAATGAAGACCACGCTACGAGACCACACTGGTGTCTGCTAACACTTTACAACTAGCCTGATGTGTCCTTCTAAAATGCTCACACTCAGATCACATCACATAGCCATTCCTCATGCATACAAAACGACAACATAGTCCTCCATAGGAATGTTTGAATGATGATCAAAACATCTCGCTATTTCGCCATCCAATGTTTATATCACAAATTTTCTGTTTAAGTTGGCAGTCTCTGTTAGTCCAGCTGGTGACCTTTTAATTACCCACAAAAAGCACATTTTCACAACTTCAGATGTTGAAACAAGGAAATATCAAAGGGATAGTTCACCTTAAAATTAATATTCTGTCATCAATGACTCAAGTCGTTTCAAAACCTGCATAATCTTCAGTCTTTAACTCTTTTCTTAGTAATCATGCCATATAACCTGTCCAGTTAGAAAAAAGCACCATATAAGTAGTCCATATGATTCATGCTCTATAGTCCAGGTCTTCTGAAGCCATACAATAGCTCTGTGTGAGTAAACGGCTAATATTTACTATCAAATCCAGGGCCAAGGACACTAAGGATTATTTCTATTTGTCCAGTCGAACCAGTGTTTCAGATTTTTACTTGCACTAACAAAATATCCACTGGCCTCAAAAAATAAATATATAAATAAAAAATTGTTACTTTGACCCCAGCAAACTTGTATTAGCTATAATAAATAAGGTTGTAATGACGCTAAACTTTGTTACCTATGAATTTTCACATTTCACACTGCGAAAACTACTAGCCTAACTAATATAAAGCATTATTTAATAAAACATTTATTAAATTAAAGCTGCAGTCAATAAGTTTTGCCTCCGTCACCATCTCTGTTTGAAAACCTGCAATTGCAGCTGTGTGCGGATTATCTTCCTTGCGTGGGTTGTGCGGCGGCACGGCTCCAGCGTGGATTAATTGAATGTTTTGAGGAGCATGTGTGGCAATTAAAAAAAACTGACCCGAAACAATAGGTAGTCCTACAGAATGTAGGCTAGATATAGGCAGCAGTAATTTATAATCTAATATAATGCACACAAATTCGTTCTTTACAGAACGGAGTGGGATCTGAGCGGGAATTGGTTTATGGTGAGCGTGAGCGGAATATTAACGGAGCGCTTGCTTGGGCGGTTAGAGCGACTGAGTGGAGCACACGTCCATAGAGCGGAAAACGGAGCAGAGCGTCACACCGCTCCACTTCGCTCACATGCTCTGGTGGCAGTCAGTCACCGCACCGGTGTGGCTATTGTACTTTGCACTCACAGATTCGAGCCTACGTCTTGGAATATATGACCCAAATAAGCATTTTCACTGGATATTGTCATCTGAACAAGTCTGCCACATTTGTTCTGACCAACTGAGGAAAAAAGCATTACAATAAATTGCACTACCAATGGTAATTTAATCTAAATTAGCTCATATCACATCAAGCCGTGCAAATTATTATTACTGTTATACTTTATTCTCAAATTGTTAATATTAACAACATCAGCATTGCGTGACTATGAGTATAGAGTGTATAAGCGAGTAGATTTCAATTTCTGTACAGTCTAATCTCTAATTGTCATACCACTCTAATTTAATATTAAGAGATTATTTTAACCCAAAAAGTAAATTATGCTCCCTTCGAACTGGTTGTCTTTAAAATACAAATCTTGTGTAATCCCAGGCTATCTGTAATCAGAAGTACATTTCAAACTGGAATATAATTTAATTTCATTCACATGTGTTTCATAAACACATAATCCTTTCTGGATTACAATACGCCATCAAAATGATACATTTAATTATTCCAGCTGCTGTGAGAAAAGGCTATAAACGATCGGCCACCTGCAGGATCCTCACATGCGATAGCCTAGTAGCAGGGACAACTTCTTTATGTTTACAGAAGTGACGTAATGACGCAGTGCCATGCTTGAATTTCCTGCAAAAACCTATCCGTACCACTCAAATTAGAAAACATTATTCTAAGCTTACCGTTGTGAATCGGGCTAAAGTAAGGCGATAGTTTCGAACACTGGCTGGTTATGTACTTGCCCAAATATTGATTTCGGGTCATTTTTAACAAAAAAAAAAGTTACGGACTGTAGCTTTAATTAAACAGTGAGTAATAAAATAAAAACATCAGACAGTTCTTATTGTTGAGCCCTGAAATCTCATTACCATACATTTAAAAGCGCAAGTTTTTACATTAATGATGGCAAATAACAATACGTGTCATGTTCGGTAACTGAGGGGTTATATCACAATATAATCGTTAGGGGTGTAAGAAAATATCGATACACGTGAGTATCACAATATTTTGTTTGGCGATACTGTAAAGTAAGGCGATAGTTTTGAACACTGGCTGGTTATGTACTTGCTCAAATATTGATTTCGGATCATTTTTAACAAAAAAAAAAGTTACGGACTGCAGCTTTAATTAAACAGTGAGTAATCAAATAAAAACATCAGACAGTTCTTATTATTGAGCCCTGAAATCTCATTACCATACATTTAAAAGCGCAAGTTTTTACATTAATGATGGCAAATAACAATACGTGTCATGTTCGGTAACTGAGGGGTTATATCACAATATAATCGTTAGGGGTGTAAGAAAATATCGATACACGTGAGTATCACAATATTTTGTTTGGCGATACTGTATTGATTCTTAAAAACGGAATACAGAT
This sequence comes from Sinocyclocheilus grahami, assembly GCF_001515645.1. Taxonomy (NCBI): domain Eukaryota; kingdom Metazoa; phylum Chordata; class Actinopteri; order Cypriniformes; family Cyprinidae; genus Sinocyclocheilus; species Sinocyclocheilus grahami. The sequence continues at coordinate 818,192 of NW_015505473.1, forward strand.
ATTTAAAAAAAAATAAAAAACCATACAAGATTCATGGCAGTTGTTTCGGTTTGAGTTTATATGCCGACCGCTAGATAGCAGTCTTCATCTCTGAACTTAAACAGTGACAGGAAATAATAGCATTAGGTCACGCCACTGATGTTAGCGTTAATATAGTTCGCTGCTAGTAATGGAGGATGAAAGAATTGTTCCAGTTCCCGTTTCAGTGTACAAAGCTGAAGTGTGGCGTCATTTGGGCTTTTAACATCCACTGTGGGATCGTGGCGCGGGCACCACCTCAGTTCTGCCGATTGCCACATCCTGTGTGAAGAGCCTCGCGCAGCGGGCGGTAGGGTTGCCACGCGGCACGCGCAGCTTTCTCTCGTGGTGGAGGCGTTTTGTGCAGTTGGGGTGGTGCTCGCGTCGTTGTTTTCTTTAGGAATCCAGCAAGCACTTTATTTTTCATTGATATTAAGCAGATGTAATTCTTTTGTTCAGATTAAAATGTTATGCCATTGTGTTACAATTGTAAACTTAAATTGTGAACCTTTAAAGCAGGGTCTAAAAATATATATGGTCTTTTTATAAAATACATTTTATACATACATTTAACTAAAGGATCCTGCAAGCACTAATTTTTCCCCCTTGACTCATACTGCACAAAAAGGGGTTCAATAACATTGAATGTTACAGGGACTGATTATTGTAAATGCAGATCCCACTGTGTTCTGGTTAATTTATTTATTGCTAAGGTTAGCATATGGTGGTGTGTTCTTAATGACAGCTTTCCTAAAAATATATCCTATTCCTAAAATAAGAAATATCCCAATATATCGCCTTGCTTACAGTATCGCTATACATATCATATCGCAACCCCTGTATCGTGATACGTATCGCCAGATTCTTGCCAATACACAGCCCTAATAATCGTAATACAAAAATGCAACAATATGTACTGTGTACAGTTCACCCAAATTGAACATTAAGATTCGAGATTTAATTTATCATCAAATATCATATAGCCAGAAGGTCATATATTTGAGTTTATTTTTAAAAATTATTATTAATAAAGTTAAAAGATAGACAGACAGATAGTAGGGCTGCACGATAAATCGCATGCAATATTTAACGCGCATCTTGTCAGTAAAGTCTGTTCTTTAATCAGCGGTAAATCTCCATCACCTGCGGGCTTTCACATGGAGCAGCATTAACTACACAGAGCCGTAGCCGCACGTGATGGAGATTTACCGCTGATTACAGAATGGCTTTACTGACAAGATGCGTGTTAAATATCGCATGCCATTTATCATGCAGCCCTAACAGATAGATAGAAATTAGGGGTGTAACGATACACGTATTCGTATTGAACCGTTCGGTACGAGGCTTTCGGTTCAGTATGCATTACAAAACGAACGATTCGTTGGTCTAATGCTATTACATTTAGAAAATAAAAGAGCTGAAAGTGTGTGAAATATAATGTTCTCAGTGCCACTGCGCTCAACAAGGCAACACACATAACAGGCAACATGCTGTCTGCCCTGTGATAACCTCCCCTTGCTGGGGTGCGTCGAAAGACGATGATCTTGTATCGACGATAGCCAGAGATAGTCAAAAACATCAATTATTGGCAATATTCGGAGGATTTGTTACATTCTTACTTTTATTAGGCCTATTATTATTATTATGAAGTTACATTTATTAATGTTATTATTCAATTAAAATTACAATTAATTTGCCCACAAAACCGCATAACTGATGCGTTGCGAGGATAACAAAAAATAAGGCTATTTACTCCTCAAATAAAATGTTTTTAAAAAGGTCTTTTAAAACAGGTCTATTATGCAATTCAATATAGGTCTATAATTAAAATGTTAACACTGCAGTCATCAATAAAAATCAATAAAATAAAAAGCTTTATTTAGCCTATTTAAAGCACCGACTTTCAAAAACAACCCGTTTAACACGAAACACATTTCTTCTCATTTTTTTTCACTATGTACGGGCAACAAGAGAAATATTAAGGGAATAAATGAAAACAGTTAGCTATAATATACCGTTATCAGCATATGTTGAAGTAGATTCGTCTCGCCGTCTCTGAGAATATGCGGCGTCAGATGCAGAAAGGTCTGTCATTACTCTGTCATTCCGTTTTTACTTTCACTTTGTGCATAGTGAATTGACGGAGATTAAAACATTCACCGGCATAACCCTTGCGCAAAGTTTGCACGTTGATTATGTGATATCCATTGGCTCGCCTTCACGGTTTAAAACAGAAACATTTCCAACATTGCGACTAAAGCAATTACCCCCGTACCGAACCATGACACCAGTGTTGTATCGAACCGAACCGTTACACCCCTAATAGATAGATAGATACCAAATTTGGCATTTTAATGAACAGTATTTTTGTTAACTGTTTGTCCGATGTATCAGAAGTAAGAATTTAAAAACTTACATTTTAATTCTCTTTTGGCTTTGTTCAGTGTTGTGAGCATACCGTATCATGAGATCAATAGTGTTTCAAAACAAATCAAACACCCCCAGATACCGATTGGGTTTAAATGCCAAAAAAATATTTAACATTTGGTCTGTTTCTCACACAAAGCATTGCAAACATATGGCTTTGAAAGATTTGTAACATAAAGCATGAGTGATATGAACTGTTTTTTAATGATACTTAAGGTAATTTTGGATCTACACAGCCACTGTCCCCATTCACTTTCATTGTAAGTAAAAGTGCAGATGTCTGCTTTTGTATTCCAAAAAAGAAAAGAAAAAGAAAGTCAAATAGGTTTAGAATGACATGGGAGTGAATAAAAAAACAGAATTAAAATTTTTGGGTGAACTACTGCTTTAAGAAAACATTCTTGGATTTTCCCCCAAATTAAATCCTCAATTTGTGAAGAAACTAAACGAAGACTAAAACATCAGCAAGTGTTGCTCGCACAGAAGACAAGGCAACACATAACATTTGTGATGAATACAGTGGGCTTTTCTTGGCTGTTAGAAGAGATCTTATTATGCATGTTTAACCCTTCGATGAATACGACGCCCGACTAGATTCTGAAGTATAGAGGATCATCAGATAATATCTGTCAAAAATTCCCAGCTTGCAATATACATCATAAAGATCTTACTGGGACGAGTCTGGCTGTGCAAGCGCTGCTGGTCACAAACGGTTTAATGATGACAGTAAGCAAAACAACCCACGAAAGTGATTCGACCAGCTGACAATGGTCTCATGTGGGGACAGTTCTGAGATCCTTACAAAATTGAAAAACAAAGCCTTTTTTCTTGGTCAGCAGACCACCCATAGTGTCCTTGAATTTACAGATAATGTGTATATAAAGCACACTTAGAGATGTGGACTGAATAATACACCACAAAATAAAAATTACAATGAGTTTTATCATTTATTATGAACAGGGAGCTCAATGGACTAACCAGAGAACATCTACAACACATATGATTGTGGATAAAGCAATTTATATTAAAGGGGTCCTATTGATGCTGCTAAAAATAACATTATTTTGTGTGTTTATGGCTGGGACGAGTCTGGCTGTGCAAGCGCTGCTGGTCACAAACGGTTTAATGATGACAGTAAGCAAAACAACCCACGAAAGTGATTCGACCAGCTGACAATGGTCTCATGTGGGGACAGTTCTGAGATCCTTACAAAATTGAAAAACAAAGCCTTTTTTCTTGGTCAGCAGACCACCCATAGTGTCCTTGAATTTACAGATAATGTGTATATAAAGCACACTTAGAGATGTGGACTGAATAATACACCACAAAATAAAAATTACAATGAGTTTTATCATTTATTATGAACAGGGAGCTCAATGGACTAACCAGAGAACATCTACAACACATATGATTGTGAAGATAAAGCAATTTACATTAAAGGGGTCCTATTGATGCTGCTAAAAATAACATTATTTTGTGTGTTTATGGGGTTTAAAGTTTAAAAAACATTATTTTCCACATACTGTACATTATTGTTTCTCCTCTATGCCCCGCCTTTTTGAAACATGTCGATTTTTACAAAGCTCATTGGTCTGAAAAAGCGAGGTGTGCTGTGATTGGCCAGCTATCCAATATGTTGTGATTGGCCGAATACCTCAAGCATAAGGGCATTGTAGGCTACTCTCACAGGAAACAGTCCTCAACCTCCGCAAAATGTGCATCACACATCTGAATATTTGGGTTGAAGTGTTCTGGAACAGTGTTGTAAATACAACTTAACCACTGATTTCTAGTCGTGTCCTCTTTTGGAAGACCAAACAAAGTAGTTTCGCTTTCACAACGAAGCACACAACATCTTCATGACATGGCTGCAGCGTCAAAACTACAGTGAGACTAAAAGTTACGCCTTCTTTCTTTGCGTGAACATTTGGGCGGCGTTATGCAAATCTTCCCACATAGTGAGGTAGATATGTGGGGCGTGTTATAACGAGTCATTTTAGGTAGGTGTGGCTAACTCTGAACTTTTATAAAGAATATCTCTTTGGATTTGAGACTTTAGTCTTTGCAACTTTACAGATCTTCTTTATGCACCAAGAGCTTGTAACACTCCAAAGAGAAAGGAAAACTTGAAATCGCATCATATGACCCCTTTAAACAATTTAACTGTGCAAATGAGATGCAAAAATAAAAACTGACAGCATTTACCAAAAATACACCAAAATGTTGAACATAGAAAATGTGCATTATTAAATAGCAAAGTTATGAGATTTAATTTTTAAAAAAAAGCAAACAACCACTTTTCAAGTGAGTATAAACATAGGCCAATAATCAATGTCAATAATCTCAAAATCGCCAAATATCAGTCAAATAAACGGTTTATCATTAAAACAGAAAACTTTGTTTTTGTTTTAAAGACTAATAAAATTATAAACTATTGCAAAAGATATATAAACAGAAATGTCAAGACATTCATAATCAAAACATGTGATGGCTCCATCACATTAGAAAACTTTAAACAAATGACCATAATTAAAAACATATGCTCAAACGACTTTGTTTGCCTTTTGAGTTTCGATAAATATGTTCTCCATCCTAAATTCATAAATGTAACTAAATTAAACAAACTATGGGATGGCTCAAACAAAGAGAATTTAGATCCAGGACCAGAGTCAACGTCCTCGTGCATCTTTAAAGATTCACTAGAGATGCTTGGAAACATTCAAGGTACATATGGTGTTTTTTTTTAAACCTCATGAATGTGTAAAAACTGAGTCTGTGAAGAGCATAAGCGCATAGTCTCTGCTCTCCTTTGTCCATGATCTCTAATGTCATTTCCTCTCCTCAATTGTTGTAGCTTAGCTGGCTAAACCGCCTGGCGTCCTTGTATATCACATTTAAATCCTCGAGAGCATTTAAACACCAAGATATATATCAATATGACCTTTTTAATGGACGAAAAACTGGTTTAATAGTGATGCGGGCTTGTAAAAGGGATGTTTGAGGAAAACGGTCACACAGTAGAGCTAAAGCCGCGTAAGCTAAACTGAGGAGGCAAAACAAAGCCATACAAAAAACAACATAACCTCGAAAAACATGGAGCGAAGGATTAAAACAGATGAACGTCAAAGCAATGAAAATATTAATCACGCAACACTTGATAAATAAAGCCCAGTTAGAGTCTGAAAGAGAGAATTGTTTTTTTTTAATTACCTGCTAACACGCTTCACTCAGCCAGCAGCAGACTCCGTCACGTGACCGTCACCGCGCCGCTGCCGCTTCTCTCCATGCAGATCAATGCAACTAATAAATTGTATACAATCTTAAAGGGGAATTTAGTCATAATTTAGTCATTCGGTTATCACTACTGCTTTTCTGTCATTGCTAAGCTTTTGGATCTTAGATCAGGCAAAATAAGTTTTGTAGACAAGAAATGTACTAATACATTTATAAGACATTGTATTGAGATGAATGCTATTCTGGTCCTATAAGAAGAAATTATGTTTTTCAACATCTAAACAGAAAATCAGTTAAGGAATTTAGATGCAAATATCTGTTATTATTTCCTCTTCCTCCAAAAGAGGTGGATTATAAAATGATGCATGCTATTTATCCTGCTAAGGAATTTGTGAGATTAAGATTTAATGCAGATTATAGCATTGGTCAACTCTGTAATAATTATGTAGCAACTGTCAAACCTTTATTTCTTCATTGTAATTTGGTTATTTCATTTTGAACTGATGTAGGCTAGGTAATTGGATAAAACAAAGAGTAGGCTATTTTTTCATTACTTGGGACATGGTGAAATTTGGAGTAGGCTACATTCGGAGGACAAACGTGTCAATTCTTTATTCACAAATGTAACATTTTGAAAACAGCACCCCAGTTTAATGTCTTTAAAAAGGAGCTAGCCATGTATACAGAGGTTTAAAAAAATTAGTTGAAGTGATAAGGCCAAGAAACTATTTGATTTGTTTATTAAGTGTGATTTTGTTTAAACCCCTACATTGTTTATGGTTGAATGAATGTATTTGATTTCTAGTAGGCGTTTTGTTTCTCTGTTATAGTATGATTAATATGAATATCTCAGTCTGTGAGGACTACTTACGTTAGCCTATATTGTTTGTTAATGTTGAAATGCAAAATAAAAACTACTCCTTTTCTGTGTAAAATTTCATCTTATATCGCTTCTGGACTTTGAATGAAAAGTTTGCCGTCTCTAAACATACGTTTAAAGAGGATTTATAGTATATAGTTATTGTATTATTGCTCCCTACAGATAATACTCATGAGCGTGCTTTTCTCCAGCGGTTAAATAAATCACTAGTGTGGTGTTACTTGGGTAATGCCAAAAAACTTTTGTCGCCCAGTGAGCAGTCACACTTCATCATATCATGTTCATCATCGATTATAAATTAAAATGAAAAGCTTTAAATATCAGCAGAATTATTGAGTATAAAAGGAAGTCGTGACGCAAAGCCAGAATGGAAGAAAAATACATCAATAAACTTTTATTCATTTTCTTTTTGAAGAATGTCTCATGTTGCGGTTCTTTTTGTTTTGTTTTGATATAGTACAATATCTTTACACTTGTGATCTGTAAAAACATTCAGGAAGTGAGTATAAAAAAGGGCACCACCAAAATAATGACATTAGTTCACTCACACACACACGCACGTACGTATATCCTCTGACATTTACATAAATTGTATTCTCCCTCTATTAGTTTTTCCAAATATGTATACATATACATTTATATATAAAATACATTTTAAAAGTGATGGGTAATTTCTGCTTAATATATGCCTGTTACGGTGTTCAATGGACTAGCAATTTTGTGACAATTCCATGAAGATTAACATGTAAAAAGACAAAAGAAAAGAAAAAGCCTAAACAAATTCAATCTGCAACAGTCTTTCACAGAAAGACTCTGAAAAGGCAACAATGTCACACAACACTGCCCTGCCTTTAAGCAGAGAAGATGATGAGAAGCAAAAATCCTAACAAATATGATTGTACCTGAACGTCATGAGTGCTAGTGACGGCAACAATACAAAATAAATAAGACTAAGTCTAAGTGTCACAGAGGGAAAATTGCAATCTTGATGCAAGCGTATGCGTGTGTTAGTACAGAATCAGCGATAAAAAAAGCCATTCTCCAAGATACCTCAAACAGAACACAAACGGTATCTGTGATTTCTTACAATTGTCTCTCCCTGCCATTATTTTGGAAAACATAAAGGGAAAAATAAAAACAGCGGGTGAGTCTTCATTGACCGCTATCCGACTCGTGTCCATGTTCACTCCGTGCTCTTCATATAACTGCAGTTTTGACCTCAGTTTCTACAGTGAGGTTACAGGTCAGGCTGTCCGTTCATTTCACCAAGATTCATCTTTGAATACCGATTCTCAGCCTTTTCAGGATCTACAATGTCATATCAGTCCACTGCGAGCCAAGAAAAGGAGCTGATCGGCAGGTCTTTGAAAAACACACAGCAAAACAAACTCAAAATGCCATGCCTTTTATATAAAAAAAAAATAAAAAATGCCCAGAGAGACTGTTAAATATTTTCATATATTTTACACTATTCCACAGTTCTCAAAGGTTCAGGCAGCCGATGCACAGAGGAAAAAACCTCCTTCATCCTTTCCGGACTCCTGCAGAAGATCAGGCATCAGTGTTGGTCACGCCTTTTTTTTTCTTTGCCTTTTTTTCCTCCACACACACACACACAAAAAAACACATGTAAACTCAGGAGTACAACAGGCAAATGAAAATCGAAAGACATAAGACCAAGCACAAAAACGGTTGAGAATCACATCTATGCTCCTGGGTCCTTTGAGAAATAGAGGATAATCTTGTATAGAAGCTAAACCGGAAGTGAAAAAGAGTGAGGAGAAAAATGGAAGATGGCCTGTAAGCACATGGTACGTGAGAGCGAAACGGAGGGATGATGTAGGCTAGCTCCAGAGGCCAGCGTAGTTTCCGTGTAGGCCAGAACACAGGGGGCCGCCGGCCACGAAGAGTTTGGTGCCGGAGTCATCGTAGCAGTGTGTGTATACGGCGTTCGGGAAGGAGCGGACGTCGGAAAAGTAGCTTCTCCATGTTTCGTCGTGATTCTGTGGAGACATGAAGATAGAGACCTGACTGGATTTTTTGCATTTATTTCAGCCTCAATCAAAATATAGAATAATACAGTAAAAACAGTAATATTGTGATATATTATTACAATTTAAAAGAACTGTATTTCTATTTGTGATATATTTTATCTGTAATTTTTTTCTGTGATGGCAAAGCTGAATTTTCAGCAACATTACTTCAGTGTCACATGATCCTTCAGAAATCATTCGAATATGCTGATTTGGTTGAAACATTTCTTATCAATGTTGAAACTGGTTGTGCTACGTAATATGTTTTGTGGAAAATGTGATAAAATATATATTTTACAGGATTCTTTGATGAATTCAATGCATTTATATCTTTTGTAACATTACAAATGTCTTTACTGTCACTTTTGCATCTTCTCTGAATAAAAGCATTAATTTATTTTAAAAAAATCTTACTGACCCCAAAATTTTGAACAGTAGTGCATAATATGTATAATGTCTAATAAGCAGGATAATGTACAGTCGGCTGTTCATTATCATAAAATAGCCCTAGACAAGAAAATCAAAACCTCAATGTGCAGAGGAGTTGTTAATTTTGCGATAATGAACAGGCTGACTGTACACTATCCCTTACATAGTTAAATTCTTCAAAGTTGTAACAAAGGGCAGCAACCTAAGTGGGTCAATTAAGCCAATCAAATAGTAGTTATGCTTCTGTGTGGACTCCTGATTAATGCAGCATACAGCATTTCTGTTTAATGAACTTCCATATGGTAAGCAGAGACTGATGCTGCAGGCAACCGACTGCTGGAGTAAGCACTTTGTAAAAGAGCTTATATATAGACTAATTAATGCAAACGCCTGTCCAAAGATTTCATGGCAAAAATTAGGTAGGGGGTGTATACAGGAAAATAAAAATGTACATGTACATCAAATGAGCATAATCAAGTTTCTGTTTGAGTATCAGATTTAGTTTAAAACAGAATTATAATGAATATAAACCACTGTTCAATTAATGCTTTTATTCAGCAATGATGCATCAGTTTGATTAAGTGACAGAAAAGATTATAATGTTAAAAAGATTTCACCGTTGTTTTTATCTTGAAAATAATAAAATGTTTCTTCAGCACCAAATCAGCCCATTAGAATGATTTTTGAAGGATCATGTGACACTGAAGACTGGAGTAATGGCTGTTGAAATTTCAGCTTTCTATCACATGAATAAATTACATTTTAAAATATATTACTACAGAACACAGTTATTTGAAATTGCAATTATATTTTCCAATTTTACTGTGTTTTTAAGCAAATAAATGCTGCCTTGCTAAGCACAAGAGAGTTCTGAATGGCTGTATATATAAAATATACTTATAATAAAAAAAAATAAGTAATTACTATATATTTATAAAGTGCTATAATGCTTATAAGATCAAATGTAACACACACACACACACACACACATATATATATATATATATAGTTCAAGGTCTCATCAATATGTAAAATTTCAGCACGCAAGTAGGGATGTGCGATATTGACAAAAAAAGATCTCAATATTTTCTGGGATTTTATCAATAAGGGGAATTAGATGACATTTCGCTGAGTGTGTTATTGTGCTGATATGCTGATATCCTTAAGTGTTTGATGTTCTATATATTCTGTGTGGTGGTCGGTTCACAGCAGTGATAGAAATTAATCTTTTCCAATAAGTTTAAATTGATTTTTACTAGGGATGCACGATATTAGATTTTTGCCGATATCCGATATGCCGATAATTTTCAACTCATTTTGGCCGATAGCCGATATATAATTATTTTTATTTTTGGTTAGTTTTTAACAAGAACTTATTTTTTAGAATTAAATAAACAATAATAAAGTTATTTTATAATGACAGTACATTGAAGATTGGAAAATAACTATAAATAAACTATATATTAATCACTGCATTTTTTCCCCCACAAAGATGCAGTGGTAACCTTAACATTTTATTTTAAGATTTAACATTTGTAGATGGTCTAAAGCAAAATAGTTGTAAAAATTCAGAAAATCTTTTAAAGCTCATAATTTGTTTAAAAAAATCTAACATATTACACATTAATGAATAAATCAGTATATAAAATATTATTTAATTTAAGTGTCGTTTTTTATTTATTTATTTATTTTGTTTGTTTGTTCATGTAAGCTATAGCTTCTGACCTTTAAATCAAAACATACTCATGATTTTATGGCATCAATTACTGCTTTATTTAATCAGAAACAGTCTAAATATTATTTGTGTATTTTGCTTTCATTTTATTAGAAGTAGGCCAACAGCACCCCCTGCGGAATTAAAACTCCTTACCGAAAGGGCATTAGGACCCGGGGGAGGCTGCCGCTGCATGTGCTATTACGGTTTACTTTATCACACACAAATGTGTCAATGTGCATTCTCAGCTTAAATACAGCAACCCAAAACAGTGAATCTAATCACCATTCAGACAAAACTTTGCTTCAAGAATGAGCCACAATGCTGACGTGATCTAATCGCACTGTTGACTTGATCTAATCGCTAGCCCACCCTGAGCACATGCGAGTTGATGTATTCCTTTTATTGGCAAGACATTAGGGCTGTGTATCACCAGCAAAGTCACGATACGATACGTATCACGATACAGAGGCCACGATACGATCCATATCACGATACATGACTGCACTGAATTTCACCTCATATGTAATGGCATATGTTTCATGTTTACATTGTGCACTCCCCACCAGGTACAATATTCTGATTGTTTGCATCTTGTTTTTAAGCCCATAAATAATAATGTACTTGTTCTAATACATTTATATTGTAATGTACTCATTCTAATATGTCAAAAAAATTATTTACATTGCTGGTAGGCTATTATTGCACAAATTAACACTCTCTCTACAATAAAAAAAATTTGAAGAGTTCTAAACTAACGCACTGTCTTCACTGTATCTAACGCTCACACTCTCAAGGCTGATTTATACTCGAGCGTCCGCAAGTTCGCTTTGAGTGCGCGCAACGTCGTTTCCGTGCAGCTCCGCTTCCGAAGATGCACGAGTTCAAAGCGACTCTAGCCGAACATGCACGTCTGTGCCAGCATTTGTGTGAAACAGAAGCTCTGTTAAAGCTCTGTTTTGGGGATTACCTCTCTTTATATCAGGCAACCCCGTTGTCTCTGCGGCCAGATTATTAACAGATGCTCTATTCATGCTTTTTTAGAAACCTCGCACTTTTCTACTCAATTTTAAACGTTGCCGCTGTATCGATACTCGTATCGTCAAATCTCTGTGACGATACATCGTTGTATCGATATTTTGAACACAGCACTACAAGACATATCTGCATAATTTTTCATATCGGGCCGATCATCCTTAATTTTTACCTTTTATGCGCATTTTACCTTTATAAAGCCATTTTTCTAAAAGTGTGCATCATTTTTTGAGCCAAATTCTTACATTTAATTAGTCAATTAGAATAATAAGACATTTGGGCTGTTACCAAGCAAATAAAATCAGTATCAACAAAATTAATCTTTGCAATGCAGAGAAAACACAGAAGCTGCATCTGAAAGGGAATTTAGATATATCTACACACTGTTTAATGCAGCTTGGAGGGACATGGAATGCTTGAACCTGCAGTTACAAATGCATAAATAATGTTTTGATATTTTAGACATAAAACGTTGGATACTGACAATAGAATTTATTTATTTTTTTTAAATAAGACACTTTAAATGTGAAATTAAAACCGCCAGTAGGTGGCAGCAAGTCACTGTTAACAAGCGAGTCATTGCGATTGAACCGAATCATTTAAACGGGTGATTCATTCAGGAACGAAACACCATCATGTTGCTCAGAGACGCAAAACAGTGCTGTGGCTGTGTTTAGAATTATTTTTGTTGGCAAAACAGAGCAAAAACAGGCAATATGGTGTCTAAAACGTAAGTCAGTTAATATTAACTTCTTGTTTATTGAACTGTTTGTATCACATATTTGTAATCATGCTGATTTTTGCAGAAATAAATGGCACTCTTCATGTGATATTGTTTAACTATATGAAATTATACAAATATGTACATTTTCTGCCCCCATATCTTGAATTTTGTGATCATTCTAAATGCAGTTTAACAGTCTGAATCATGCAGTGAAAGAACACTCTAAATGCGCACACGCACTAGTCTAACCTACAAGACTTTGTAATGTATGTGTGCACGCTGTAGATGTGTTTTGTTTGGTTTTTGCGATATACTTGATAATGTCAAATCGCATATCAATAAAACAACAATTATGATATTATCACAAGCAATATACATCGTACACCCCTACATGCAAGACAGAGAACCTGGGTCAAAAAAGGCTCAAAATGGACAATCTTACCAGCCATCCTCTCCCTGTGCTGAGTTTCAGGATGCCCTCTGCTGTGCGATTCCGGTACCCGCCGGGTGAGCTGGATGGGCCATCCAGAAAACGCTGGGCCCTGATATCGTAGAAGAGCAGGGAACCTTGGCCAGTGCCTACCGTCACTATGTGTTCATAGAAGCTCACAGAGCGAATACCTAAGAGAGAATTAACAAAACTGAGCACCAGTTTGCTTTGCAAATTACAACGTTTTAACTATCTTTGAAGGGGAAAAAACCATACCACTGCCACGCTCCCTGGAGCTCACGGATTTGATGTTCTGAGATGACTGCCGGGGGTCAAGGAAGGAAACGTGTGCCTGAGAGCCGACTGCATAAACAGACCAGTCCATACCGTATGCCAGACACACATTCTCCTTACAGTAAGGGAGTTTGGTAGAAAGCTCCTACATGGGAAAAACACCCATTAGACTATTGTAAACATCTACAAATATTGAGCTTGAAAAATATGAGAGAAAAATGCTGATAGTAGTAACTGTACCTTGTACAGGTTGTCTTCTGCCTTCCACAGATGGAAATATCCATCTAAAGAAACAGCACCCAACTCCTTATGGATGAATGAAGGAGATAAAAGCAGAGAAACGGTGAGCTTGAATAACGCACAAAGCAATCAATTTTCAGTCACGAGTCAAAGACAGCGGCTAACCTTATGGCTGTTGTTGAAGGCCAGTGCGCGCACTTTGCAGTTGTAGGGGTGGGTGTACTCTTTCGGGATGTCCTTGAGAGCACGGTGAGAGATGTGGGAGTAACAAGGAACACCTTCCACATTCTGACACTTCTCAGCCTGAGTCAGCACCTCCTCTGATATCTCCCACAGACCCATGGAACCATCACGAGATCCTGCTCCAGTGAATAAAAGATTCATTCTTCTTTAATTGAACAGTAGAATCTGTACACCATGAACAACATCTAATTGTGTACAACACACAAGAGATAACATATTATTAATCGCAAAATAAACCCCAAATGTGTAGTCAAGGGAAGTAGAAGGGTCTTGTATAGCATTTAACAGGATTATTTTGTAATAATAACTGACTGACTGTACATTACCCTGCTAATTACACAAATTCTTAAAAATAAATGAATGGACGTGAAATGTTGTGATTTGAATTGATATGAGAAACAAGGACACTGGCTGGATTTCAGTATTTCAGAGAAAGATGTGATACCATAACCCCTCATCCTAACAAGGCACAGGTTTAAAGCATCAGATTTTTTTGTCCTCAATGAAAGTGAAAATTACAAAAAAAAAAATTCATCACAGGCAAAAAAGCAACTGCTTGTGCAATAAGCAAATCACAGGCAATTTTTCATGCTTAAGTATGCAGCTATGTGTGACAGAAATGTGAATCAATGAGATTTTAGGATAAAAAATGGCTGTCCACCAACGTTTACCATCCAACCTGCCAGAACTGGAGAGGATCTGCAAGGAGGGATGGCAGAGGATCCCCAAATCCAGGTGTGAAAAACTTGTTGCATCTTTCCCAAAAAGACTCATGGCTGTATTAGATCAAAAGGGTGCTTCTACTAAATACTGAGCATTGGGCATGAGGACCATGTGATATTTCAGTTTTTCTTTTTTAATAAATCTGCAAAAATGTCAACAATTCTGTGTTTTTCTGTCAATATGGTGTGCTGTGTGTACATTAATGAGGAAAAAAAAATAACTTAAATGATTTTAGCAAATGGCTGCAATATAACAAAGAGTGAAAAATGTAAGGGGGTCTGAATACTTTCCGTACCCACTGTATATACACAGTTTTTTGCACTGACAACGAAAAGAAAATCATTATTATAATTTAAAATGTAATTCTCATTACTGTAATGCACTAATGAAAACAATCACGTCCACACATTTTTTTCCCTTTATTTAAATCAGAATACATTTTGAATTTTCTAAACTGTATATGCATGTATAAAAAAATTATAACAAATAAAAAAAAAAGTATGAGTCACTTTCACATTACTTTATTGAGAAATGGGGGCAGGGATGTGCTAAACTGTAATGAAAATAATCTCAAATATCTTTAATGTTCCTAAACAGGGCCCCATTTTCTTTATACAAAACTTACTTTCCATTTCTTTTCTCTCTTTGCTCTTGAGGTGAAATATAACACTGGCAATTCTTGACAGGTTTCTTGAAATGTGCACTAGCACTTAATGTATTAGTACACAGTGCTACTCAAAACAGGATCTGCAAGCTTCTTACCTGAGACTGCCATGGTGTCACTGATCCACGCAATGGAGAATATCCAGTCATTGTGTCCATCCTGTCAGAAATACAGAACCAATTTGAGTCTAGAGAAATACTTCATCAGTGCATATCAGAATTGTTTTCATTGTGTTAGCCAAAGCTAGCCACTAAGAGCACTTAAGCCCTATGAAGCCAAAGGCTGAGGCCACTAAACCACTTGACATTTACACTACTTGTACAACTAGAAAGAAAGCAAAGGCCGAACTCACATCACCGACGCAGACAGGGTCAAGAGTGGGAAGTCTGTACACTGCCAGGCTGTTGGGGTTGTCTCCTCCAGTGGCCAACAATGTACGAGAGGGGTTCAGCTCAATGGCGTGGATGCCACATCCCTGCTGGACATCTAGACTGCCGACTGATCCTGGATTGTGGAAGTGGAAATTGCCTCCCACTCCTCTCAAACCCTGGGAAACCTCTGCCCTTCCCTCTCTGTCTTTCAGCATGGGTATCCTGGTTATCTGTCCCGAGAGGACGTCCACCACAAATAGCTAAGAAATCATAAAGAAAAACAAGATTAGTAAAGTCATCTAAAAGAGGATTGCAACTAAGAGATAATAAATATAAATCTATTTCACACGGCTTCAGAAGTGTTAGAAGCATACAGCATACGTTCAGACAACTTTTATTGTATTTGTATGTTATTTTGGAGCTTGACAGTTGCCCTTTTTTTTCGTTATATGGAAAAGCATCATTTAGATGCAGAATTTTAAGTTTGAGGTGAACTATACATTTAAAGGAATATTTATCAAGTTAGACTCTATTAACGGCCGCCGCGCACAAATGACGTTGCTGTCGACCGGCTTACGTCACTTCCTAGTACACACTGTTGGTGCGAATGTAACCCTTTAAATGGTACTGGGAAATCGTCCCAGTACTTTAGTACTGTACATTTAGTTCTGGAACTAAAGCGGTGCGAAAGGCCCTAATGTACGAGATGACTTGACATTATTATATACAGTAGTTGTCAATAGTTTTTCTAACATGGAATATTGCTGTAGGGTGCGTTTGTGTACTAGTGCATTATTTCAGTATCACTGAGATACTTGTATAGTTTTTATTCATATTTTTATTAATATAACATTTTATTTTCAGCTTCAGTTTTAGTACATCAAGTTACACTTAATTTTTTTTATTTTATTTAGACAAATGTCTTTTAATGAAAATGTTTTTTTAATGGTTTTAGTTAACTATAATTAACTCTGCTGGTAGGTCTACTTCCCTTTACGGTTTCTCTTGGAAATTTTTGTTTTGCACCATTACCTAATCTTTAAAAATGTATTTACCCAATTCATATGCAGAACATTATGAAAGTGTCTCAGGAAAATTTAATGTTTTCTTTTGTTTTGTTTTTATAAAGATAAGTAAATACAGAGAATAAAAGTAACTCGCATCCTGTTCATGTATGGGGTGAAAGCAGAAAACTGAGCAAAAATATAATATCAAAATAATATTCTCATCTATTTCCCAAATTACAACCAACATCGACAGTAAACTTTTAAGAATTAAATGGCACAAAGACCAGTAATATCTTGAAGATCATAAATACTGCATTATAACACTGCAAATTTCATGCTAAAGTACTAATCAGAAACGGTCTTACCGTGTTGCATTTGGTCCCACATACCACCTGCCTGTGGTTGAGCCATTGGGAAGCGAACACCTTGTTAAGGCGGCCGAGGGCGAACTCTCTCTCTCTGAGGATTCCTGGGATGCGTCCGGCAGCGAATCCACGCAGACTCCGCTGGAAGCTCCACTCATGCTGCTGCTGCGGGCGGAACTCCCTTCCTCTCACAGAGCACACCACCGACCGCCGGCTCTGCCACCAGGGCTGGGCATGACGCGCTGAGCTGGACAAGCGGGCACGCTTAATCGCAGACTGACACCAGTCAAACTGACAGAGAGACAAAAAGGAGTGAGTCGACCATATAAACAATCTAAACGAAAACAATGTACTTTCATAAATGTTCTTTATCATACAAGATTTAATTGCATGCCATTTTAAAGAAATGCAAATACTTGCAACAAAGTGTAATAGCATTTACTGTCTGTACCTGATAATTATCTATCTATATCAATATCTATCTATCAATCATTTTAGGCCATATCAGCATCAAAGGCTATATTCATGGAAAAACTCTACAATAATATACAATTATCTTAAAATAATCTTAACTACACTTCAGTGAATTGTATCCAACAATTTAACAATATTAGTTTTACAAACAAATAAAATAAATAAAAATAACAATTACATACAAAATTGATATTTGATAATTCTCAAATTTTTTTCAGGAGAAACTTTTCTTAATGCACTTGGAGTAAAAATTTTTATACTTTGTCTAAATAATTTAAAAATAAAACACTAAAAAAATTTAATTAACTTTAAATACTACAAATAAATGAAAGCATCACAACATTGTAATGCACATCATGAAAATATATATTACTTTGAAAGTTTTCTAAAAAAAAATTATTAATATGTTTAAAAGAATAACTTTAAGTGAACATTAAGTGAATCCTTTCCATAAAACTTGAGGAAAATTTGTTCACTTAAACCCTAATTTTACTTCACAAAACTGTTCTTTGGTACTGAATTGCACATCTCTTTCTCAAACTGATTATATAACATTTTCAAACAGAAACCCTAAATTATGAACACAATCTCATCTGGTTTTAGGTGGCTTCCTTGCAATCCAGCACTGTGTAGGCACTTTTAAAAACAGCTTGCATTTGAAGAAAAACACCTGGTGGCATTGCAAATTCATCACCTCACCCTGCCAACAACCTTCTACACAATCGAACACAATAAATTATGGCAAAACTGCCAAATGACAAAAGTGAGGGCATCCATTTGATGCTAACGCCAGCTGGCAGACAAAGCGATTCTGTGTTCCCAGCGAGCATCGACAAATCAAACATAGCCATGACACAGTCGAGTAAAACCAACGGCTTGAAGTATATCAGCTCCTGTGGGCCCAACAATCTGTGTGAGAGATTGAGACTCATTCATTTTAATGCTTATTCTCGCTAAACAACACTGACATTATCATGCTTATAATCAAAACATCACCCATATAAACAACTCTTGCTGAAATTTCATCATCTGTCCAGAGCAACAGGAGTAACACACTCCTCTCTATCTCTACTCCAGTAAAGCGCTTCCAATCCCCCTCCAGGCCAGTAGACATCAGCCATATCTGATTGACCCAGATCCTAACAGCCAAGTAGGCCAGGATCTTAGTCAATACATGACCACCTTCTCACACAGAGAAAAAAATGTTCAAGGGTTGTGGGAAGGATCCTGCAAGGATCAGCAATAACATTCAAACAGTAAAAAATAAACTACAAATAAAATCTCATGGGAGACATAGTCTCTATAGTCCCACCTCCAAACTCACACCATTGGTTGATGCCCTGTTGTGTTGGTTGGAATGCTCAAACAAACATTTCGGAGGAATAAACCTGCAAATGGTGGTCACTGGTGTCTGCATATTAAGCTGTGACATGAGAAAGTATTGAAGCATGAAATCTTTACTTTAAATTATATAGGCTTTATATATATACAAACATAGCCTTGGCACAATTAGCATTTGAAAATAAACAAGCTGAATATCAATATTGTAGGCCTATAATAAAATTGTTATTAGAATATAACTGTAATTGATATATTAATTAATAATTAATTATTTATTTCTAAGTGTCACCTGAAAAATTTTAATAAACACAGTGAGATGAACATTTAGTCTCGACATACACAACCATTCCCATTGTCAGGCCTCATTATTATTACAAACATCAACTGTTGAGGCCTATGATATCAGTGCGTTGTTTTTATTGATTTTCACTTTTAGATTTGGCTGTCATGCAGGGATACGTCCAGAGCTGACCCATGACATCCAAAATAAACCTTCAACGAAGCCAAATAAGGAGAGCAAGTGATCTTCCAATCTTCAGTGTTGCACTGAAGACCACCGGCCCCCATATGAGAACTCTATCTTGTTGTCCTGTGTATCCTATTTAACACATCTACTTCACCTTATGAGATAAATCAGATATACATCAAATAAACACAATATTACAATGTACAATTGCACAAAAGGCTGCAAACGAACAGCGCACATCTGAAGTGTCTCTGAAGGAAATAATGCATTATTTATCGGCTTTAAGATATCGGCCAAATTTTCTTATCAGGCCGATACCGATAACAGAAAAAATGAGCCGATATGGGCCGATACCGATATGGTGGCCGATATATCATGCATCCCTATATTTAACACATCTACTTCACCCACAAGGCCATAATAAGATATTGCTCACTGATTCTTGAGTACTTGGACAAAGAAATATCCTGTTTCTTCTATTTTCCCATAATATGTGCATTGTTACTGGCCAATCACTCAATATGGAGTCAGTACTGACAGTAATGTGTCTGATATTCATCATAAATATTGACATAAACACCATTTACTTCAATAAATCAATCATTTAAGACTATGTGGTGATTTCAACCTCCATTTACTGAATTGTCACCATACTGAAACAAAAAATAATAATACAGTACTGACAAAATAACTATATTTTGCTTATCACACTTGTATACTCATTTTGTGTTTTCCTACTGGTAATAATAGAACCTACATGAAAATACAAGCAAAATGATTGAAAATAATAAATAATATCACAATAATAGAAATTCGCCTGCACCTTTATGACCTTGTTGAACTCATAGCAGGTGAAATATAGAAAGAGGACCTTCAGGATGAAGGCGGTCTGTGATATTTCCTGATTCTATGTGTTTAAAACTGATTTAAAAAAATGTTAAATCATAAATATCTGACGGTTTTGATTGAGTACAGACACAGCTGTGAGAAGCAGCTAAAATGAACCTCTTCCACCAGTATTATTTTGTTTGAAATACATTTAATTTATATAAGATCTATAAATCTGAGGAAAGGTGGTTTTTAGGATGACAATTTAATTCACTAAGAGAAAACTAAATAAATTGATACATATTTTAAGAACACTATAGTGATCATATATGAATGCTGATTAGAACTAATGTATAACATGTTTTGTCTCATATCAAGAATCATTGAGCAGCTGCAAAAGCCACATTCTTAACAATGAAAAATAATGTATTAGTGTAGCAGATCTCAGTCCTACCGGACGTCTAACCAGCTTATACTGTCTGGCTCTTGCTGGAGAATCATTATTCTGTAATCTAGTGCAGGATTAAGACGTACTCAAACAAAACACACAACCTTAATGTTCAAGAAAACTGATAAATGATTACACATTAATAAACAAACCAGCTCACCAACGCCAGATCAATAATGTCAACAGCTAAGTTAACAACCCCACCATTAGCCTTTAGCCAGCAGACTGGTGCTAACATTAGACTGCAATCTTTTCCTGTTTGTAAACTGTCACATTTCGAGCTTGTGTTTCTGTTTCCTATGATTCATGAATGTTGTTTCATATAAAACGAGAGGTTAGCATATGGCTGCAAGCTGTTTTTGTTAGGTATATGAGAGGTTTGTTGTTTACCTGTTGTTCCTTGGGCTCCTCTGCTTTTCTTTTCCTGCTAACTGTTTTTCTCGCCATAGCCCGACACGCACAGGTCCCTCACCCACATGGAGGGCAGCAGCGACGCTGGGAAGTGGGTCATATAATGGCGATGGGGTTGTTTCGCGGCCTCTGGGCTGGTGAAGCGGCGCGACTAATCGAATCCAGCCGAGTCGAGTCGGACGGTTCTAAATCGAATAACCGTCCGATTCCGTTGCAGTGGCCGATCACCGATCCGTTGGATTTAGGTCGTTTTTAGGGCAGGCTTGTTAGGTTTTCGTCCGTGTGGAGGAGCTACAAGGGTACTGCTGCCCCTCCCCTGCACCGAGCTCACTTTTCATCTATCTTCTTTCTCTGTCTCTGTCCGTCGTTCTCCAGACAAAACGCGTCATCCGACAACGAACAGCGCCGCGCGCAGCCGCAATCCAGTCAAACATCAACAAAAACAAGGTCAAACGTACGCGTGCGCGTCACTTGCGTGCGTGCGCGCACGACCTTTTCACGTTCTATGGCTCGCGAGTTCCAGTCAAACATCAACAAAAACAAGGTCAAACGTACGCGTGCGCGCACGACCTTTTCACGTTCTATGGCTCGCGAGTCTTTAACGACTTGTGCTGCTGTATTCCTTTTTACAATTCGGTGTCTTTTAAAGTCCATAAAATACGTTACGGCCTTTATAATGCACAATTTCTCCTGACTGTATTTATAATTGGCTGACTTTTTAATAATTGTAATTATTTAAATAAATATTACACAGCGTGGTCAAACTTAAAATCAACGTGATTAATTTGAAAAACAAACAAATCAACATTACGTAAATGCATACATTAACGGTAGTTATGTTATTTAATCTTAGTAGAAATTGGTTTATTAGATTATAGCTATTTAGGCTGTATTGTAATATTTCTATAAGTTATAACTTTACTCAACTTACAAAGAAATTAAAAAACAATTTATGCAGAAATTCTTGTTTTGAAGAGACAATTGAATAATTATTATATATATATATATATATATATATATATACACACAATTTTGTAATGTACTGTGTTTAAGAAAATTGAAGAAATTTGCTGAATGAGATGTTTTGAATTGGTTATTTCCTCCTCTCTGATCGGCTTGGTTAATATCTGAGCTAGTGAAAAAAATAATGACTTTTCACTAAATGATGAAAATGTTGCCAGTTTCAACAATGCCATCTGCTGATGCACAATGGTTTATTTTGTCTGACACACAATAAGCCGTTAAATAACCTCATTCAACATGCAGCGTGTGAATTTCCTTTAACCTGTGCTCTTTATTGCTGCTGACCCTCTGTTCCACTGGAAGTTTCACCATGGTGGCGACCAGCAAGAGTCACTTACAATTCAGGTGGATCTTTTTTTGCTGCTCCTGGACAAAATCTGTACATCATAAACATCAGTGACAGCCACACTCTTTGAAAAGAAGAATACGTTTAATCATATTTAAGTCTGAAACAATTTGAAAGACGACTAAACATTTTAAATCACATTTAAGAGCAATGGATCTCTGTGTCGTTAGGCCCTCCCATCGGCTCTACCTGTCCATCAGGTTCTCTAGCCATACATCAGGACGTTTCCCTATTTACGCTTAGAACAATAGATCTGCATTTGAGCGCTGACTCGCTTCAGGCAAAATGCTCTTTGTGATCAAGCCAGCAGTGTGTTTGCTGTATTCTTTTAAACCTTTAGTAGTCTGTTCAGTCAAGACTGAGAGAAGCTGATGCAAAAAAATAGATGAGGAAGAACCCTGTACACCATCTTACTTCTTTTGAATAATTAGTCCTTTACGGGATAAGACAGGTGAGTGAACCTCTTAAAATCTGTCATCTCAAAACCAAAAGAAAAAATTATAGATTTTTCACCAAGACAATTTTAGGACCATTCATTTTGTTGTTGGTCTTTCATTGTGACATTTTTTGATGGTATAAAAATAAATTTCTCTCTATTTTTGATGTTTTTATATAATATGATTTATATGTATATTATTATGATGATTTCTTTTCACCTTAACAAACTGTACTATATATATATATATATATATATTTGTTAAGGTAACTTAAAATCACTTTTATGCTAATTTAATTTCTTGTTTTTTCTTTTGATTTCAGTGTGACATTGATTTCCAGACATCTACATGAGATCCACTCGCATCAACAAGGACTCATTACAGTTTAAATGAGATTATTTTGACAACACTGGTGAAATTATATTGCACATAGAAAGTGAGCTTAAAGAGGCTGTTTTTGTAACTATAATGGTGAAAATTCAGAAAACAAAAAATAAAAAGCAAAATAATAATGCACGTCTGGCTGCTAAATAATGAAACATTTATTTATGAATGGCCAGATTAGCTACCCAGTAACCTACATGTGCTCCCTGGGCCAAGGAACATCTCTGTCATATGTGATTCCTATCATTTATCCCATCTCAGAGGAAAGTGCTTAATAGGGCTTAATTAAGATTTTTAATATTGCGTTATACCTAAAGTCTGCTGTCAAATGGGGCATAAAAAAAAAATCTACACCTCAACCTAAAAGCATTGGTATGATCAAAATTCACCCAAAAGTTATATATATATATATATATATATATATGACAAAATAATAATAATAATAATTTAAGTTTTTTTTAGGTTGAATATGACCTGGCCTGGATAATCAGAGGTCAAACGTCAGTAGCAGAAAAATATGAGGTTAGACATTGGACCTTCTGTAGTTAATTTATGATGTTAATTTGTAACATAAGTAAATTTTTTATACTGCAGAGTTCTGCTCATTTTCCTTCATTCCTCTGAGGAGGGAGCCAGTATCTCTTGTACTGAGCAAGTTGGTCAATCCATGAGGAACTGACATCAAGGTTTCTCTGGGGACCAAAGCTCTAAAAGGCCATTCAAACAGTTTCTAATGTGCCACAAGCATTCACAGTCTCGTCTTAAGATTATTCTATTGCACAACTATCAGGAACACTACCGTTCAAAGTTTTGGGGTTGGTTTTATAAATGTATTAATGATTTCTAAAAAGAAATCTCTTATGCTCACCAAGGTTGCATTTATTTGATCAAAAATACAGTAAAAACAGTAATATTGTGAACTATTATTACAATTGAATAGAACTGTTTTCAAGTTTAAAATATATTAAGATGTAATTTATTCTTGTGACGGCAAAGCTGAATTTTCAGCATCACTGCTCCAGTCTTTCAGTGTGTCATATGATCCTTTAGAAATCATTCTAATATGCTGATTTACTGCTCAAGAAACATCTTTAATAAAATCAATGTTGAAAACAGCTGCCGTTCAATATTTTTGTGGAAACAGTGACACGTTTTTCAGGATCCTTCGACGCATTTATTTAAAACAGAAATTTTTTCTAATATTCTAAAAATTTGAACTGTCACTTATAATCAATTAAAATGCATCCTTGCTGAACAGAAGAATTAATTCTTTCTAAAAAATAATCCTGCCCCCAAACTTTTGAGAAGTCCACGCATCTATAGTCTTTAGCTTTTTCAACAGATTTCAGAATAAACCTCATATAAATGTGTTAACCTCGTTACTGTGTTAAGTTTCTCAATTTCTTTATTACAGATGGAAACCGACAGTGTATCTTTACAGATCTTTAAATACGTTTATATTAACATCTGTGATTCAGTGTGCCTGTGCAGTATTTGCATCTAAATTTTTGAAAATGTGGCGGCATCGTTTAAATTTTGCAGCTCCAGCCGAACTTGCCCATTTCTCTTGCCAAATGTGTTCATTCCAGTGCAAAAAGCCAACTGGGCAAAAGTTTAATGCAGTATTTTTCCCCCCCGTGAACTTACATAATGATGATTAGTTCTGTTAAAGCAGTTCCTAATCAAAGAGCAAAGAAACACAATCTCAAAAAAGGACAAATGAAGAAAGATATAGTGTTTCCGCCTGTCGAACATATAAACAACGTATGAACAAACAGCAGAGACAGAATAGAGAGTGGGCACTTCTGTGGGGTCTCTGTTCTGCCATGGGTTGTGTTTATAAGCATTCAGGTCTCAGTTTCGAAAGCCTGCGTCCAGCAGCGGGAGATGGCAGCGTAATAGCTTTGAGTGTCACTATTCTGTCAGTGGGGCTCCGCTCGGTTCTGTTTCTCCAGCACCGCCCATTTTAGCCTGTCACCATGGCAATAGAGACACTAGCCAATACCGATTCTAGGAGGAGGATTCGGCTCCTCCCACTCATCACCATTCTAAGATCACTTAACAGACATACAGCTGAGGAGGGATGAATGCACTGTTTGGTGGTGCCGTCAATCCCTACCCCAAGAGGTATATCTTTATTAGGGTACAAAATCAGTCGTCTTGTCTTAGAGATAAGAGAATCCCATCCTTCCACAGCCAGGACCCCTCTGAGGGCCAAAGGAGGGCTGGCTCGAGGAGGGGAGACTCTCGGGGCTCAGCTCGCAGCCGCTCGGGCCATCAGATCCTCTAGTGCCTTGTCCTGGTCATTATTGTGCACAAGCAGTACCTCTTTAATAGTGTCCCTCTCAAAGCCCATTTCTCCAAACCGAGACATCAGCTGCAGAAATTCCAAAGCCTGAGGAGAGAGAACGTAGCATAAGTACAAAAATTGCTTTCAAATTTGTATGACTTTTAATTACGTGGAAAATGTAATGCAGAAAACAAAACAAAAAAGAAAGTTTTTCATTCAAATATAGCACGTCAAAACAAGTGACATCAAGTACACATGCAACTGTATATTCTAATTAGACGGTAGATTGTAATTCAGGCTGTGTGTGTATTTGTGGCTGCTAGAATTTACCCACCTTTTCCTCTGAACCCTGGTATACCTCCAAGCACTCCTCCACAGCAGTCGCATCAAAACCTCGATCGCACAGTCGACTGTGAGTAAACAGGTATTCCAGCACCTATGAATGAGACCAATGACATAAACAGTCTTGTTTACATAAACAAAAGTATCACAGACTTGCACTAAGAATACTCAGGCTAAAAAGTGACCTGTTCCACATTCTGCCCTTGTCTCTGCATGGCTTTGAGAACACCCTCATATGAATAACCCATGCCCACAATCGTCTCCACACACTGTCGTTCGCTGGGAGAGAGGCCGTGTAGGATCGTGGAAGCAGGTGGATGGTTAGGCGCTGTGACCTGGTTTGACTGCAAAGATGTAATGGAGAAAATCAGTATAAATATTTTCAACCCAGGCTCATTGGAACAACATGCCTCCATCTACATTTTTGCAAATCTCCAATAAAGTTCCTATAAATATTCATTGCAGTTTCCAACTCAAATGACCACTAGTGGCAGTAAAACACCAACAACTTTTAATCCTTTTGACAAAAATTATGATTACGGGGCAGATCATTGATTAATAAAGACTTATTTTCATGCGATTATTTGCATAATAGTATGTTATGATCTTAAAACACTTCTTCCATAGTGCATAGTTTGTCATTCTTGATGTATGCACCACATAAACAGCTCCATATGTATGGCTTTTCTGATGTACTAGTAAACTTGCTCTGTAGCTCACCTGGTACAGCATTGCAGTTGTGATGTGGAACGAGTCCCGTCAAACACAAGTCACACTTCAACCGTAATTTTACAAAGCTACGAGAATACTTTTTGTGCGCAAAGAAAACAATAATAACAATTTATTAAACAATTCTTCTCCCCGAGTTACCGTCTTCCGTTGTCTACTGAACGTAGCGCTGATTACGTTGATAACATTCTGGGGTACTCTCCAAAATGGTGAAAGACGGTAACTCGGGGAGAAGAATTACTGAATAAATTATGTTATTATTGTTTTCTTTGCGCAGAAAAAGTATTCTCGTAGCGTCGTAAAATTACGGTTGAACCCCTGATGTCACATGGACTATTTTACCGATGTCCTTGCTACGTTTCTGTGCGTTGATCGTGGTAATATCCTTGCTGTCTATGGAGGGTCAGAGAGCTCTCAGATTCCATCAAAAATATCTTAATTTGTGTTCCGTAGACGAACAAAGGTCTTATAGGTTTGGAACGACATGAGGGCGAGTAATTAATGACAGAATTAAAATTTTTGGGTGAACTAACCCTTTAACCTTTTGGTGCCACTCACCAGATATTTCATTTCCAAATTGCTGCAATACATAACACCCAACATAATAAATTGTTGCCAAATCCACATTAATCTGTTTTGGAATACACACTTTGTGCTACTCACTGAAAATTTCACTCTGAAACTGAGGCAAAACACAGAAGAAGCTATGCAAGATAATTTTGCAAAATGTCACCACAGACATGCCTTTCCGATGAGCATTAGCTATTTTACATGCTAACAATCAGCCCTGACAGGCAAATGTTTCCGCCCATGTTACAATACCTGCTTCTGTGTCCCATTCTGAGGGAAGACAGGTTGCTCTTGTGGGAGTGTTGTGTTGGTATCTGATGCTGTTCTCTGCAGGGACGGTGGTGTGCCATTGGATAGGCTACGTTGTTGGCCTGCTGGATAAATGCTGAAAGACGGTTCCAAGGGGGAGTCTCCTGGGTCTGAAAGCTTAGGGAAAGTCAGTGAGCGAATGTTACATGGGCGGTCTGCATCAATCTGTCCATGGGGGGTCCCCACAACCCCACCCCGGTCCAAGTCCAGCAGTCCAACCAGTCCATTGGGTTTATGGAAGATTCCTGCTTTGGCCTGAAGAGGAGGCATATTACTAGGAGAAGTGGGGCGATGTTCTGCTGGAGGAAGCTGAGGCGGTGAAACGGACGACTGTGGTTGGCTCTGCAGAATATTCCGCAACTCCTCTTTGTCGTCCAGTGTTTTAAGCTCAAGTTTGTCAAAAGGGTCCTCCTCTCGCTCAAAGTCAGCTAAGTTCAGACTCTGTGGAGCCGGGTTGCTAGGTGCTGGTCGTGTCGGTCCAAAAGATGGGGCTGGGAGAGGCGTGAGAATTGCGTTATGCCGTAGGCCAGCTAAAACCGGGTTCAATGCTGGTGGGACAACGTCCTGCTCATCAGAGGGGCGTGCTTTCTTCCCCCCAACCAATCCAACATCTGCTTCCTGAGCAGCAGCCTGCCTTTCGTTTTCAGAGTCTGTCCGGGCGGCTTCCGCTGCTCGAGCCTCAGCAGCTCGCGCTTTGGCAAGTTCTTCCCCCCACTGAACACTCCGCCTCTCTAGACTAAAGTCATACTGAAGAAAAAAGCAAAGCGTTAATTATTTCTGACAAACATTTGGATAGGGAACGTTAAAGGGAAATTTGACTTACTTGCAGATCCGAAAGTATGGCATTACAATCAGACAAACAGAAGCCAATGGGAAGACCCACTTTTGAGGGACAGCGGAACTTTTCATTGAGCTTGAAAGGAACATCATCAAGGTAGCTGACGGGTCCTTGAACATCGAGTGAAGTAACAGAAGAACATGGGAAACATTTTTTTTTAAATGGGTTATTTATTCTGTAGCCTATTTTTATTTTCGACAAATGATTTACTCACCATTGTTGTGGATATCTGATCCAGACTTCCTCGCAGCCATTTAGAGTAACTAAAGAAACAGACAAACAACATAAATTCATACAAACTGCAGTCAGTTACCTATTTTTTCCATCCCTACACTTTCCTCTACAGAAGGTTCCATTTTTAAACATAGCCTAAACATTACAATCAATATCCAATCCTTCATAACTAACAAGCAAGGTTTCAGATATCTTTTTAATCTGTCAAAATTGGTTGATAAATACAAGAAAGACAGAACTGTGTTTAAGATAACAACAGAATTGGTTGCTTGTCATTATGCCAAGTTATTTGTGTCACTATCGAAATATGTTATTTAAATAAACTTCATTGGCTAATATACGTGTGTAGTAATCTAACTTTTGATCTTAATATGTCATAACCAATTAAAAACATTACAGATATGACCAGTAATCTGTTTGACCTATATATAAACTACCAGTAAAATTCTGAATCGCTCTTTCCAACGCTGTATTTATTTGATTAAAAATATAGTAAAATCTGCAATTTGTGAAATATGACTCCTAACCCTAACGTAATACATTTTAATATCATGTATTTTTAAAATGTTATTTCAGCAGCCATCACTCTACTCTAGTTGAAAAGACGATCATTTACTTGAAATATCTTTTGCAACATTATACTGTCTCTTTTCAAATATATAACATAGCTTCACAAATGTATTTAGCATACTTCTTGCATAAATTGTATGAAATGTATAGCATTGTAATCCTAACAGTTAGACATTCCCAAAAGAAATATGGGAAAGCAACAAATAATAATTATTATTATTGTTTAATTAGTTTCAAAACATTTTAACAATGTTTTTGTTGTTGTCTAATGATGATTTTAAAAAAAAGTTAATAAAAATGTGTATCCATATTGGTAATCAGATACTTCTGAAAATTGATGAGAGAAAAACATTGGCAGATCACTAGAAAACACAGCGGTGTCCAACAGCATTAAATTACAAGCATTTCTTGGACTTCCTTGAAGTGAAACAGTAAACAGATACGCTTCTACATTTACAGTAAGTTTACCACCTAAAACATACCAATAAAGCAAGCACAACTGATAATCTATGTGATGATAACTAGGGAACTAGCACAAAAGTATATCACATGCTGACAAATAGGCTGATAAAACCGCTTTTGAGGTCATTTCACCACCCACGATCTCTTACATAAAAAGCATAGCAGCTGATCAGGGGAAAAAAAATCATAACCAGTCTGTTAACTACATACAGCTAACAGATGTGTTGCGTAATAATAAAGACAACGAGAAATTCATTCAGACAGCAACCTAGATGAGTCCTATACCAGCTCATTTTCAACAATAAATCTTTAGATACAACTGTTACTGAAAAGACAGTCTTGCGACAAGTTAGTTTATTTTGAAACTGGATGATGATGATGATGATGATGATGATGATGATGATGATTACATATTTCTCCCTGGCTCCTTACCAAGCTTCTACGATTTTCTCCTTTTCTGCCAGTCATTTCAATCAAATAACTCAAATATTTAAGACCTAAAACCAAAGAGCTGGTACTTAAGAACTAAACAAGCACGGAAGTGAATGTAGACGTTTGGTTAAAAACAACTGTCTAGTTCTGTTTCAGTTCAGGTTAGCGAAGCGACCTAACAGGGCCCGACTTCCCCTGCCACCGCCCCTCAAACTGTCCCTGCGTGTCCCACCGGTGTCCTTACCAGTATCTGCTCTGTCTTCAGTCTCCAAATAGGTCTCTCACTTGTCCTTGGACATAAAAGCTCCGGTCGACGCTCTCAGATGAGGAGATTTACTGAAAACCGAGTATATTTCCTGCTTCATCGCGGAACGCCATCTTGTTTTGACCGCCTCCTTTGGTTTCTGTGTGACGACATGCGTTGCACTGAATGACGACAGGTTCGACCAATCAGAGGAGAGCTGGGGAGGAGACGTCATCTGGTTTGGGTTCAGCACGGGTTTGAGTCCATCAACCTGGAAAAGGAATGTTTTGATCTATTTTAGTTTGTTGAATATTGTTTATTTGTAAACTGTAATAATAATTAAGAGATTAAATAGAGAAATCTATCTATCTATCTATCTATCTATCTATTTGTCTGTCTGTCTATCTATCTATCTATCTATCTATCTGCCTGTCTGTCTGTCTGTCTGTCTGTCTGTCTGTCTATCTATCTATCTATCTATCTATCTATCTATCTATC
>NW_015505473.1:848731-875549 GCF_001515645.1 Sinocyclocheilus grahami
ATATATATATATATATATATATATATATATATATTCTAAGTTCTACTTCTAAGTACTAAGTATATAATTAAGTTCTAATTCTATTTTATCTAGGCCTATTTGTTTTGTTTTCCTTCCTTTAAGACGTGCACTTTTTTCTAATGGTTTTCTTTTAAAAAAGCCTCTAAAATTCTAGCTTTCTCTGTTCTTTTTCTATTTGTTTTTTTTTACTATATAATTAGGGAAAAAATCCTTGCTACGTGTACTGCGTTAGGCTAACTGAGACTTGTCATAGCACTTGCATATTATTGCTCTTTTGTTGATTTTGATTGATTCCATTGTCCTCATTTGTAAGCCGCTTTGGATAAAAGTGTCTGCTAAATGACTAAATGTAAATGTAAATATATATAGACAAAAACATTATGCAAAGCAGCTGATTTTGACATTAAAGGATATAAGGATATACAGGCCAACATAGGAGGGTTTGTCCTTAGGGAAAATAATTTTATTTATGCTTTCAATTGTAATCTTTTTTATTATTGTTTATTATCTTAATTTTAATTAGTATTTACTTTTTTTTATTTTGCCCAAGTTTCTTTTTTGTTGAGGATATATTCTTATTACGTGTAATATAAATTACGTATTTGCTTACTAAAATATTTTCATATAAAAAGCATATTTAAATAATTGTAATATAATATTGTCTGTATGTAATAGGTACTACCTATGTAATAACACACACGTTGTGTATAGATTTCCATGAGTGACAAGTATTTACAGTCGAGTGCCCTGCGTCATGACGCACTGGCGTACAGACGTCTACAGGCACGCACTGTGATAACCGGAAGCATCAACAGAGCGATTGAGAAACAGCGAAAGAAATCATCACCTGTCGAATGCGTTCATATAGCTCTCCTGCGCTCCCATTAATCTCCATACCCCACTTCCATAACACCCATACCTTTTCGTTAATTCGCTGTCGAGTCGGTCTGGACGGATAAAGCAGAGCTGGCAGTGTAATTCTTTGCGCAAACGGTGCGTTATAGCCTCGCAGCAGAACAAATGTAAACAAGCAGCTGATCAGCTGTGCGGCCGAAGACGCGCAACGAAACGGCGTAATGACAGCGACCCGCAGGGTTTGACAAACATATTCTGCATCATATAAAGCGAAATTAGAGACTTATTTGCATGCTGTAGAGTTTTTTTTTTAGACGTTAGGGCAGTACACGAGGACAACTCCCAACCAACCCATCGCCTTCACCTCCATTGCGGGCAGCAGCAGATACAGAACAAACGGCTTATGTATTTTTTTTATTGATTAGAAGGGTGATAAATAGATTTATTTGTCTTAACATCTGCTTGAAGATTGGATAACTTCACGCCTAACAGGAAAAGCAACAGGATTCGAGAAATAACAAAGGAAAAATAAGGTTAACAGTCCCTTCTGGGCCCCAAGGAATAAATAAATATCAGAAACGTATTAATATTTACATGAATCTGGAACTTTAAGGCACCCAAACATTACATTTCCTGGGGAGCAGCACAGGTATGAATTTGTGTATGAACATGTTTTTATTTATTAAAATGTTGTATAGCTTTTGCATACAAACCTAGTTATACATTTGTACTGCATTTTTATGTGTTTTTTCTTTCATTTTGCAATTATGTCTTATATAGACAGGTGTGTGGCTTTTCTAATCAAGTCCAATCAGTATAATCAAACACAGCTGGACTCAAATTAAGGTGTAGAACCATCTCAAGGATGATCAGAAGAAATGGACAGCACCTGAGTTAAATATATGAGTGTCACAGCAAAGGGTCTGAATACTTAGGACCATGTGATATTTCAGTTTTTCTTTTTTAATAAATCTGCAAAAATGTCAACAATTCTGTGTTTTTCTGTCAATATGGGGTGCTGTGTGTACATTAATGAGGAAACAAAATTAACTTAAATTATTGTAGCAAATGGCTGCAATATAACAAAGAGTGAAAAATTTAAGGGGGTCTGAATACTTTCCGTACCCACTGTATGTATAGATAGATAGAGATAATATTTTTAATACTTTTTAGCTTTTTAGTGGTAATACCACATGTAATACTCATATGTATTAATAATGAGTACAGCAGCTATATATTTAGAACAAAAAAAAGAAAGAAATTGTTGTCACAATGGGATTGTCAAAATATATACTGTATATATATATATATATATTAAAAAAAAATAATTATATATATATATTATTCTCTGAAAAAAACGAAACTTGTTTTCATTGAATCCACAGTAAGGCTGAAAGATCAGGACTGTCATGGCACACCAGCAGATGCCGAGCTCTCAGAAAGCTCTGATGCTGGAACTGAAATCCCTGCAAGAGGAGCCAGTGGAAGGTTTCCGCATCACTCTGGTGGAGGAGTCGGACCTCTACAACTGGGAGGTGGCCATCTTTGGCCCTCCAAACACACTTTATGAAGGGGGCTACTTTAAGGTAAGCCTTGTGTGGATTTAAATGATGTTCTTGAATGCTTACCAATTGACTAGGTTGTTGTGAGTCAGACAAAGCAATTCAAGTCTGAATGATAATATTTAACTCTGAAGTATACCTCACATACTTGTTCTCCCATGTTTTGCACTCTCAAGTTCTTCTTTCCCCGGGTGGTGCGTTCCTTATACTCTAGAGCTCTATTTTTAGCCTGGACAGATATTAATGACATCTCGATATGAGAGCTAAAAAGAGAAGGACAGTGCGTTTTAACCTTATTCCCTGTAGTCACGTATTCTCAGTGGCGTATTATCAAATGCAATAGTCAGTACTTTCAGTGACGCAGTCCTCAAATTTACCACACAAAAAAAAATCCTCAGCATTCCTTCATAGGTATATTATTGTATCATAATATGCCACAGGTCACAGTCTTTGGTGAAGCTTTTATTTATGAATTTAAGGTAGCTAAATTCAGTATGGCTGATTCATATATAAAAATGCCATTTTTGTTATGTTAAAATTCATTCTTCTGTCCCAGCTTAATAATTCACCCAAAAATTTAAATTTGCTGAAAATTTAGTCACCCCCAGGTTTTCCAATATGTAGATGAGTTTGTTTCTTCATGGGAACAGATTTAGAGAAATTTACCATCACTTGCTCAGCAATGGATCGTCTGCAGTGAATGGGTGCCATCAGAATTAGAGTTCAAACAGCTGATAGAAACACACAATAATCCACATGACTCCACTTCATTGTGAAGTGAAAAGCTGCATGCTTGTAAGAAAAAAAAAATCCATCATTAAGGCCTTTTTAACTTCAAACAATTGCCTCCGGCTAACAAGTCCTCTTTCCATAATATTGCTGCCTCTAAATCTACATCTTGGATGTTCTGAGGGCGAGTAAATTCTAATTTGGGTGAACTTTTCCTTAAATATAAGAGTAATTTATTAGTTGATTCCCCCATGAGTTTTGGAGAAGGATTACATTTTGGTGCAAACAGTAAAACATTCAATATTTTTAAGTACTCAGAAATTACACTTTTCACTTTTAAGTCTTCATGGAATTAATAGCAAGTAACTTCATAGTACCTCATAAAGCATAACATCACTTTTTGTCTTCTAAAACATATAACTGAGCAACTAGATCCCAACAGCATAGTCTGGCTGATATATGTAATACGGCATGTTTTGAGGAAGATTATGGTATCTTTGTAAATACAGGCTTGGGTTCCACCCATCAGACAAAGTATTTAAAATTTGCAGCTATCAGGCTTCAGCAAGAAATTGCATGGATATAGATATTGTATTTTAGTAATTAGTATTTTCTTATTTTTTATATATCCTGTGAAAATTCCAGTTTTTAGAGCTTCAGAGAGCTGTGTCATTTGTTCCCGTTCATTTCTAATGATCACAAATGGAGGAAGTTAGATTAGATCAGGTTTTAGCTTCCTAACACTAAATGCTTTGACTGAGACTCATATCTTGATTCACACTGTCACAGTCACGCTGCGGTCTGACTTGTGCACTAGCCAGTTCGTGTAGTCAGACACATAATCAGCAGTCAACAGCAGTGGTGAGTAGCAGGATTTCCACTCGCAGAGAAGATACGGTTAGAGTAGCACTGCACTCATGTTTAAAGCAAAAATGACAATTATCTCATTATTTACTCTCATGTCATTCCATACCCGTTGGACATCTTTATATCATGCGGAACACAAAAGGAGGGAAGAATGTGACTAGAGGTTTCTCTCTGGAGGTTTCAAGTTTCAAAAGAGATGCAAAAGCATCGTAAAAAGTATCATAAAACTGCTTTTTATGACTTATGCACTATATTCCAAGTCATAACCTTGAAAGGAAAAGACTGACATTTAAATGACCACTGTTATTCACTACAAATAGTGACATCTGCCATAGCTCTATTTGGTGTGTGAACAACTTCTAAATGAACAAATCATTCTTTTGAGTCGGATTTTTTCAAAGATGGGATTGTAACAACATGAGAGTTAGTAATTAATGACAGAATTTTCATTTTCGGCTGAACTATTCCTTTAAAACTGTACTCATGGCCATAGCCACATAACCTATAACTGCTCTCACAATCATTGCAGTTGTTATAACTAAACTCAAAGCCACAATCACTTTCAGAATCACTATTGTTATAATAACCACAATCACAACACTCAGCACAAAATAGTACTATCAGCACTGCACGGAAGAGAGTGCAGCATTTAACACAGCACCGCAGTGTTTAGTTGAATTGCACTGTTGTCTCAAGCGCACTTTTGGCACCACATCAGAAACCTGATGAAGAGTACATGATGTTGAGATTCATGAGGATTATGTTTATATGAAACGTTTTACTTTTAGTCTAATGTGTCCTTTCCATTTTGGGACTGATTTATAACGGTTCATTTACCAGCTATAATACGGCTCATATGCGAGCTAATAATGCTCAGTGTTTCACTCTGTCTCTTTCCCCAGGCCCATATAAAATTTCCTATTGACTACCCCTACTCTCCTCCGACCTTCCGATTCCTCACCAAGATGTGGCATCCAAACATCTATGAGGTGAAAATGCTTGTGTATGCCTGTTTAATGCATGTTTACTGAGCCACCAAACGGATTACAACAGCTTAAAACTTACATTAGTAATCATAACAATGCTGCCATTGTTGCTTAATGTACATTTCTCTACCCTAGAATGGCGACGTGTGTATTTCCATCCTCCATCCTCCTGTGGATGACCCTCAGAGCGGAGAGCTGCCCTCAGAGCGATGGAACCCCACACAGAATGTCAGGTATTCTGGTGGAAATACCCAGAATTTCACTCAAATAGGCTAAAGGCTGTTCTTTTAAACTTTCTGTAAACGTTTCCACGAAAATATTAATCCGCACAAATGTTTTCAGTGTTGATCAGCATATTAGAGTGATTTCTGAAGGAGCATGTGACACTGAGGACTAGAGTAGTGATGCAGAAAATTCAGCTTTGCATCACAGGAATAAATTACATTTTTAAATGTATAAAACAGAGAACACTTATTTTAAATTGTAAATAATATTTCACAATTTTACTGTATTTTTGATCAAATATTGCAGCCCTTTTAGCGTAAGAGAATTCTTTCAAAACATTTCAAAAATCTTAAAGACCCCAAACCATTGAACGGCAGAGTAACGTGTGTGTTTGTCTGTAGAACAATCCTGCTGAGTGTGATCTCACTGCTGAATGAACCCAACACCTTTTCTCCTGCAAACGTGGATGCCTCGGTCATGTTTCGCAAGTGGAGGGACAGCAAAGGCAAGGACAAGGAATACGCAGAGATTATAAGGTACGACCACTTCATCATTTAAATGACTTCCATGAAAACACATACTCTGCTTTTTATATCAGATTACATTAAGTTTAAGGGTCTGTCTGAAACTTTTTCTCCTGCTCTTTGACTTTTTAATATTAACAAGAATTGTCAATATTTGTATTTGATTCACCTCACAACATATAAAGTACAGATGCATATAATAAATGATTAATATATTTTTAATGATGCTAGCTAACTAATCTGTCCTGCACTGTTTGTGCTACAGTATTAGACTACTATAGCATTTTATTTTATTAAAATGAAATAAAGAAGTGTTTGCACTGAAAGAAAAGTTATCTCGCACTCATAGAACTTAAAGGGGTCATATGATGCTTTTTTAAAGGCCAAATAAAGTGCTTTTGCTTTCACCTAGAAACACACAGCGTCTCCCTGACATGGCTGCTTCAACACTAACTGCGGTTACTGAAACCACGCTTTCTTTGTTTGCATGAACATTTGGGCGGCATTATGCTAATATTTTCACATAGTGAGGTAGATATATGGGGGCATGTTAGAACGAGCCGTTTTAGGGGGGCGTGGCAGAGTCTTAACTTTGATAAAAAATATCTCTTTGGTTTTGAGACTTTAGTCTTTGCAACTTCAGGGATCTTATCTATGCACAATCAGCTTGTAACACTCCAAAGAGAAAGGAAAACTTGAAATCGCATCATATGACCCCTTTAAGACGTGCCGGGCTATATCTGCAGCTAAGCCGAATAAAAAGCAGAATGAACTGAAACGTTAACACAATAAATAAATAAAAATTTTGAATGATGCAGTGCTAATGGACATATTTATTACAGTACAGAAACAATAGTATATTTTCTACCTTATTTTGTGCAGAAAATTTGAATAATTGTTTGTAGTATATAAAACAATCATAAAATTGCCATTAGGAAAAAAAATTATTAGAAAAAAAAGATTATTCTGCAGCAGTGTATTTGATTTCTTATAGCAAATTCAAAGTAAGATATAAGAAAATAATTCTTTGTAAAAAAAAATAATAATAATAATACATAGGCTACATACATAAAATTATTGTATTTGACATTTCTGTCACTTCTGAAATGATAGCTACGCCCCTGGTGTGACAACATGTTAGCCTATACATAATAGTTTTAAAGCTCTTTTTTAAAACCTTGGCTTACATAAATTTCTACATATGCCATGTCATGCCATAGCATCATTAAACTAGCATCTAACAATGCACAAAAGTGTTTAGTTTTTTTTCTCTAACCTATAGTTCTCTAACCATAAAGGCTGCTGCGTAATTTGCCCCTTGACTAAACATTTAAAGAATTTAGGGGAAGCATTTAAATAATCCTGTGAATGGACTTAAATAATGCAGAATCGAATCCAATCTAATTTAATTGTGAATCGAATCAAATTGAATTGAATCGTTCTGAATTTGCAGAAAACCTATGAATCGTGAATCGAATCGCTGCCTACCCAAAGATTCACAGCCCTAATAGCAATGTTTCAACAACCACTCAGAACACCTTAGTTACAGCAGCAGCACCCTGGCAACCGCCCAGCACACCCAAGCATTGTGTACAACTTCTATATTCTTCAGGAAAAGTCCAAATTGGATTATACCCCTAAAGTTGGCTGAGATCTAGGTTAAACATTGACTAAGGCCAGATTTGAGCCCAACACACTTCCATTGCACCATCCCACTGAAGTTCAGGACATACTGCTCTGAGTGTCTTTATTTCCCTTGGGCAAGTAAACATTAGTGAAAAATGTTGAACTTTTCCCTTATTGACATTCTTTTCCAACCAAAAAAAGTATCTTATGCTCACCAAGGCTTTGTTTATTTGAGCAAAATACAGTAAAAACATCAATATTTAGAAATATTATTGTGTTAATGAATATTTAACATTGAGAAATATATTAAAATAACTTTTCAGCAGCCATTACTTCAGTCTTTAGTGTCACATGCTTCTTCAGAAACCATTCTAATATTTGATGCATACGAAACATTTCTTATTATTATGTAGAAAACATTTGTGCTGCTTAATATTTTTGTGGAAACAGTAATAAATGTATTTTTTTCAAGACTTGTTTGGAACACCAAGAACATATTGGTAAAATTAAAAATGCCTTCGCTGTCACTTTTGATCAAATTAATGCATCCTTGCTGAAAAAAGTATTTTTTAAAAGTTTTTTTTTTTAATCTGGTAGTATGTATATATATTAGTGCTGTCAATCGGTTAAAAAAATTAATTAATCGCAAATTTTTTTCTGAAATTAATCGCAATTAATTCCACCTAACATTAAAGTTTTTAAAAATACTTTTACATTGCAATAATTTCACATTCAATCTTCAAATTAATGTAGAAACAACATAAAGACGTTATATTTTTTTATATTTGTATAATGGCATATTTTTTATGACTGAAGGCCAGTATCACTCTGATGTCTCTATGAAATAGTTTTTCCCCTAATATTTAACCATTGATTAACCATTCAATATTACAAAGCTATAAATATTTAACATTTATTAGACTACTTAAAATAGCTTCTAATTTAAGTGAACTTAAAACAATCTTCACATAAACCTGTTATAATGTCATATTTACCTGTGCCCTTCAGCAAGTTATCGAACAATACATTCTAAATTAAATATAGATGAATACTTAAAGCTACAAAAGTTATTCTGTCTTTGCATTGTGCACAGGAAGCAGGTGATGTCCACTAAGGCAGATGCAGAGCGAGATGGAGTTAAAGTACCAACGACGCTAGCTGAGTACTGCATCCAGACCAAAGTGCCTTCCCACGACAGTAGCTCTGACCTGCTCTATGACGATCTATATGACGATGACATAGAGGAGGAGGAGGATGATGAAGACGAGGCGGAGGCCAGTGGGATTGGCAATGAAATGGCCGGGGACTGTTTTGGCGATGAAGACGACTCTGGCAATGAGGAATCTTGACCTCCTTCCACCGTTTCCGTGACACTGACCTTTGCCCTCTCACTATTCTTTACCCTGACAGCCTCATGTTTCAAATTCTCTTTTCCTGTGCTTAAAGCTTTCGTTTTTCACTCTGTTCCAAAAAACTCATTACTTAAGATCTCTGTCCTTTTCAGCACCTCCCCGTTCATAAGTAAAGTTCAGTATGGGTTCACAAAACCAGTCATTTTTAGTAACGTTTCACATCCCACCTTCTCCTGCCTCTTAACCTCAGGGCTTTTGGATAATCAGAGCTTGTCAGGCCACCTTAAACATGCACATTTCAAAATGTTTTGTTAATTGCAACCCTTTTTTGAAGGCTAGTTCCCTCAGAAAATACAAATCTGTTGTGATTTACTCACCCTCATGTTGCTAGAGAAATTTTGGCTACATTCCAGTTCACTTTTTTTATGCTCTTCACTTGCTAACTTCCCTCCGTCTCGGTTACTCGGATGTACGTCATTGATTACGTTGCATGAGTGGCGAAACCCTTGGAATGGGCTGAATTGGAATGTCCTAAGCCCTTGATCACTTAGAATCCACTATGGAGTTGGTTTATTGTTTACATGTTTCCCCTTACGAATTTGTTTGGTGCAGCATTCTATATGTATATAGATATGCTTGGACTGTTATAAATGTAAAAAAAAAAAAAAATTTATATATTATAGAGTTGTTTGGGGTGGGGATAAATTAAACGCGATTTGCGATGATGTCATAGTCGTGTTGCATTGTGGTCTATAGAGCGGCCTGAAGTGTGCATATGAAGCAGACTCGCTCCCTCTGTCAAAATCGAGGGGTCGAGGGTATGTCCATGTAAACTACCCTCGTCCACTTGACGAAGTGGAATGCACTTCAAAATGGCAGCGTGGGTTCCCCCGAGGGTAAGTGCTTAGGGAAGTTCGAGAGCGCATGTCTAAACGTGAACTGGAACACAGCCGTTGTCAAGCTGTTTTGAGATTTTTGAGCTGATTTTTCCAAAAGGTAATAACCAAAAATGCCAGCGTCCAAATTCACCTACTTCCCCTACCATTTAGTAGGCAAAAACAGTACAGAAGAGGGAGAAAAATAGACAAAAAAAGTCAGAATTGCGGGATGTGAACAAAAGACTCAATTTCGAGATAAAAACTCGCAAATCAGAGAAAAAAGTCAGAATTGGGAGATATAAACTTGGAATTCTGAGAAGAAAATTCTGAGTTGTGAGATTTAAATTCGTAATTGACCCTTCGCAAAGTGCTTGATTGACAGGCGATCTGACCAATCATAACGCCGAATCCACCAGCTTGTCCGACAAACAAATCAGACAGGAGAGTAGATTAACTTAGGTGGACTTAAACTTGAAAAATTGTGTGTATTGACGTTTTTCCACGGTTGAAATAAAATACGTTCTGATGTTCATTCATGTTTATTTCATGCTATAACTAGTAAAGAGAACCGCTTAATGTCACGACACATTAAAGAGCCACAAAACAGTATTTATTGTTTGAATTTCTTAAAAAAAAAAGACACATTTTGAAAGCTGAGACCTTTTTCATACCAGAAATCCAGTTCACTTTTTTTATGCTCTTCACTTGCTAACTTCCCTCCGTCTCGGTTACTCGGATGTACGTCATTGATTACGTTGCATGAGTGGCGAAACCCTTGGAATGGGCTGAATTGGAATGTCCTAAGCCCTTGATCACTTAGAATCCACTATGGAGTTGGTTTATTGTTTACATGTTTCCCCTTACGAATTTGTTTGGTGCAGCATTCTATATGTATATAGATATGCTTGGACTGTTATAAATGTAAAAAAAAAAAAAAATTTATATATTATAGAGTTGTTTGGGGTGGGGATAAATTAAACGCGATTTGCGATGATGTCATAGTCGTGTTGCATTGTGGTCTATAGAGCGGCCTGAAGTGTGCATATGAAGCAGACTCGCTCCCTCTGTCAAAATCGAGGGGTCGAGGGTATGTCCATGTAAACTACCCTCGTCCACTTGACGAAGTGGAATGCACTTCAAAATGGCAGCGTGGGTTCCCCCGAGGGTAAGTGCTTAGGGAAGTTCGAGAGCGCATGTCTAAACGTGAACTGGAACACAGCCGTTGTCAAGCTGTTTTGAGATTTTTGAGCTGATTTTTCCAAAAGGTAATAACCAAAAATGCCAGCGTCCAAATTCACCTACTTCCCCTACCATTTAGTAGGCAAAAACAGTACAGAAGAGGGAGAAAAATAGACAAAAAAAGTCAGAATTGCGGGATGTGAACAAAAGACTCAATTTCGAGATAAAAACTCGCAAATCAGAGAAAAAAGTCAGAATTGGGAGATATAAACTTGGAATTCTGAGAAGAAAATTCTGAGTTGTGAGATTTAAATTCGTAATTGACCCTTCGCAAAGTGCTTGATTGACAGGCGATCTGACCAATCATAACGCCGAATCCACCAGCTTGTCCGACAAACAAATCAGACAGGAGAGTAGATTAACTTAGGTGGACTTAAACTTGAAAAATTGTGTGTATTGACGTTTTTCCACGGTTGAAATAAAATACGTTCTGATGTTCATTCATGTTTATTTCATGCTATAACTAGTAAAGAGAACCGCTTAATGTCACGACACATTAAAGAGCCACAAAACAGTATTTATTGTTTGAATTTCTTAAAAAAAAAAGACACATTTTGAAAGCTGAGACCTTTTTCATACCAGAAATAACCTGCTCTGTCTTGTCTGTCGGCATGTTGTCAGTTTCCTCTTTTCTCTGCGATGTATTTTTCACTGCGTGAGAACATGATGTGTAGTGTCAGAGCGGCATGGCTTGTCAGACATAGCAACAGTAACTAAGGAGGGCGGGTTTTTGCGAAGGGTCATTTGCAAGAATAAAAAAAATTGTGAGATAAGAAGTTGCAGTTGCCTTTTTTATCATTTATTATATGGCGGAAACAAAAGAATGACTGTGAGATGTAAACTTAGAATTCAGAGAAAAAAGTCCAAATTGCGAAAAAAAAAACAGTCCAAATTGCAATATACAATGTCTTCAGAAGAGGAAAAGGCCAAAATCTAAGTTCTTCCTTATATCACTAAAGCTCTCATTTATGCTCCAAGCCACTGATTGTTGTGTGTTTCATAACCGAATGCAGTATGC
This sequence comes from Sinocyclocheilus grahami, assembly GCF_001515645.1. NCBI lineage: Eukaryota > Metazoa > Chordata > Actinopteri > Cypriniformes > Cyprinidae > Sinocyclocheilus > Sinocyclocheilus grahami. Next base: position 860,614 of record NW_015505473.1, read on the forward strand.
CAGTTTTAATCAAGAGAGCCACACAGATTTGCAATGATGTGAGGGTGAGTAAATAAATAAAACTTTAATTTGATCTAACTAACCCTTCAACCCACCCATGAGCTAGTTACTCCTGCTAAAATCACCAACAAATGAATGTTTTGTTCATTTCCCAGTTACAGTTTCTTCAGAACTGTTTTTACAGTATAGGGCTTCACCGATTCCACTATATGTACTTAAGATCCTCCTTAGAAAGGGAAGTATTTAAGGGTGGGAAAATGGAGAATGAATAGACTTGTTTCTTTTATTTCGTCATTTTGACCAGCCATCCACATCAGCAGGGTCACCTTCACAACTACATCCTCTTATGCGCAGCTCATACCCCCAAATCACCTGAGCTTTTTGAGCCATTAAATCACGGTGTCAGATTATATGGCACATGAAGGTGCTTTCAAGTGCTCAGCAACACTAGCATTAAAACTACTTCCAGCACACCTTCATTTCGCTGACCCTGAAACTATGATGAGACTGTTTAAGTCACTATGATGATGTCCCACGTTCAGCCCCTAATATTCCATCCACCAATTTTGGCTGAAGGTAATTATACTGTTATGCTTTTAAATGTACACATACTCTTGGTAAGTGATCACGAATGAGTGTCCAAGCAGCTGTACCAAACCGTTTCCATTTCTCACCGATTTTGACCGGAAATCTTAGGAGTTTATTTTTTTTTAAGTACGGGGTTTGAGATCAGTGACTGCTGAGGACATTTCGCTTATCAGTGTGAGCCCTCTCATCCCCGGTCTTATGCTTTTTTGCGTTGGCAACGGTGCCGTCGTGGGCCGTAGCTTTCAAGAGCATGCATGTGTGTTTTAATGTGTTTTATATGATGTGTCAATCATCCGATGAGGCACGCGAATCCCTAAGGTTTCATTAATGGGGGTGGAAGCGTAGACGTTTATGCACATGGGGTCTCAGGTACACCTTTATTCCCACAAACCAGCCAAGGACACGGATGCTGATTCCTGGTCCTACAAAACCTCTCCAGAAGGGAGTGTGGATGTGAGGATCGTGAGGAAACGGTGCTCTCGTACTCTCCCGAGCATCATGAACTCACTGAACTATATAGAACTATCGTTCCCGGCTCAATCGCTCCCTTAAACTTTTGGACTACGGGCCAAAAGGGCTCAACAGGGACGATTAAAATCGATTAAAACGGACTGGATTTTACACGTTCAGCAAGAGACTCTCGGTGTATTGCACCCCTGTGCACAGTAAAACAAACAAGTTCATTTCAAAAAGTGTTGTGACATTAGTCGACAGTGGATTTGTCTTGAAGGATTTTATTATTTGTGTGTCATGAGTGTGTTTTTAATGTTTCATTAATGATTTTTTGTTTTTCACATGCTATTTTTTGACAGGATTTGTGGTCCTGAGTCAGATCAAAACAACCAAAGTCATTATTTGCTTTAAGTTCGATGCATTTCCTTTCTCTTGTAATGTTGTTAAAGGGAATATCATTCTAAATATTTACATAAGGAAGAATGGAGAACAGTAAGAATGACTCTAAATCGATACCTATTTCTATTCTAAACATAAGCATTTGAGTTTGGGAGGGATGGGGGTGTCCAGTATGATCATTTTAAGACTGTGCTTGTATGATCACAATACAATTCATTTTTGTTTGTGTGTATGTACAGGAGTTAATGCAATTAAACCATTAGACAAGACATTTAGAGGTGCTTTCAGTTAATGACGGCGTTGTTATCGTTGACTAAAACTACTAAAAACATTTTTGTTAATTGAAATAAAACTAAAATAAAATGTAAACATTAGATGACAAATTTAAACAATATTTTTGACATTTTTAAACTGAAGTTTAAGTAAAATTACTAACTGAAATAAAAATAAATTAAAACCATTTAGAAAATATTTAAAAAGAAACGAATAAAATGACATAGCGCTTTAACTAAAATTAAAATGAAAAGTATAAAAATAAAAGCTTGTTCTAAATATTAATAAAAACTATAATAGAATATAAGTAATACTAAAACAATCATCGATTCTTAAACCGTGTTTCTCATTTACTGGTTTTATTATAGTTAATCATTTAGTACAATCTGGATTATACAGGATTCATAGCAAAACAACTTGCATACAATTTATAAACTATTTTTGATGGACGCTATATTGCAACATTGAAAAACTGTCGATATGTGGAAAAACGACAAAGAGATTGGATAATGTGTGTGTATAGAAAAAAATTGAGTTGTATATGTTAATGGTGTCATAATCCACTTACAAGCCTTGTAGTCTATCAATTTCAAGTATTTATGTCAGTGTGTATTTTTTATTTATTGTGGGGCTTCTCAAAATGATTTTCCGTGATAATTAACAGTATGCCACAGATGGCGTCCTTACAGCTTACCTCGTATTGAACCCGGAACATTCTTTGAAATGAATGGCAGCTTTGTTTTACTTGTTGGTGGAGATTTAGAGGTTGTGCATTTGTCTTAACATTTTGAACTACTTGGAAGCAACCTTTTATGAGTTCAAATTAAATTCTACTTAGCAAGGAGACGCAAAAAGGATGGAAGTCAAATGTCTATTCCCACAGTCAAATTTCATACAGCACATCAGGTCCTCCTTTAAACCGTCATTAATTCAACATCCTAAAACAATTTTATAAATATGAGTGCAAGCATTCAACTCTGTCAGTATCTAAATGTCAAAACCAAGTGTAAATGTTACTGTTTGCCCTGTTTCTCTAGATACCGCTGTGCTGCTGTAAGTGTGTCCTGTAAGTCCTGGTATTTTGCCAGCTTGCAGGCTTCCTCTAGTTTGGCCCAGCGGTAATCCTGGTGTTCATCTGAGAGAACGACCTGTGCGTTTGGGTCACGCAGCTCAGCCAACCAATAGAGGACCTCTTTGTCCTTTCCTCGGACCCGATAGTGCAACCTCTGCAGGAAGCCATCGACCATACGCAGGTGATCTTTACCTAAACCCGCTTCCTCCTGTGTCTCTCTCAAGGCAGTGGTAAAGTCGTCCTCTCCAGGGTCAACATGACCTTATGAGGGGAGGATAATGTTATTCTTTCAGTAACGATACTAAGAAATTGACGATAGCCTCATGTCTTCAACTGATTTGCTCATGATAGGTCATATGACTTAACTACCAGTATATGTGGCAGCAGTGGTTGTGATTTATCTATTTATTTATTATTAAATTTAGTTTATAAATGCTTTACGACTCAATTTTCTGTGAGTAGAAATAAGCATTATGTTGAAAATAAGCCATTATATTCTTTTAAATTGGCAGGACTAATGTGGTTCAAAAATAAATTGAGATTTAAATGAGTTGAAGACAGGAAAAGCATCATAAGACGCTGTGAGATGCACCTTTGGGTGGTGTCCAGTGATGTTCCCCGTAGGACGTCTGCATCAGCAGGAACTCTATATTATCAGGGGGAGGCTTCTGGACCAAACGCCGAAAAATGACAAATCCACATGCCCGCAATACCATTACCTGGAAATACATAGCCTGGTAAAAAATGCATGCAAGTGTAACTGCCTATTATATATTTTTTTTATCATATAACAGGTTTTACTCTACTTTTCTAAAAAAACAAAAACAAAAAAAATAGAATGATAAATGTGCCAAGTACAAACAAATGCTTAAGTCTAAATTAAACTGGTACATAATTTGAGATGTTTGATTTATTTGCTAGATATATGATAATTAAAACATCTTATAAGTATATAATTAAATATATTTTATTCCGTTTTTAAAATAGAAAAAAGCTATTTTGTATACAATTGTATGTTTATGTACAATTTTAATTATTACATTTTTTAGATTTTAACAACAGTTTTAGTGTTTAAACTAAAACAATTTTATAAATATGAGTGCAAGCATTCAACTCTGTCAGTATCTAAATGTCAAAACCAAGTGTAAATGTTACTGTTTGCCCTGTTTCTCTAGATACCGCTGTGCTGCTGTAAGTGTGTCCTGTAAGTCCTGGTATTTTGCCAGCTTGCAGGCTTCCTCTAGTTTGGCCCAGCGGTAATCCTGGTGTTCATCTGAGAGAACGACCTGTGCGTTTGGGTCACGCAGCTCAGCCAACCAATAGAGGACCTCTTTGTCCTTTCCTCGGACCCGATAGTGCAACCTCTGCAGGAAGCCATCGACCATACGCAGGTGATCTTTACCTAAACCCGCTTCCTCCTGTGTCTCTCTCAAGGCAGTGGTAAAGTCGTCCTCTCCAGGGTCAACATGACCTTATGAGGGGAGGATAATGTTATTCTTTCAGTAACGATACTAAGAAATTGACGATAGCCTCATGTCTTCAACTGATTTGCTCATGATAGGTCATATGACTTAACTACCAGTATATGTGGCAGCAGTGGTTGTGATTTATCTATTTATTTATTATTAAATTTAGTTTATAAATGCTTTACGACTCAATTTTCTGTGAGTAGAAATAAGCATTATGTTGAAAATAAGCCATTATATTCTTTTAAATTGGCAGGACTAATGTGGTTCAAAAATAAATTGAGATTTAAATGAGTTGAAGACAGGAAAAGCATCATAAGACGCTGTGAGATGCACCTTTGGGTGGTGTCCAGTGATGTTCCCCGTAGGACGTCTGCATCAGCAGGAACTCTATATTATCAGGGGGAGGCTTCTGGACCAAACGCCGAAAAATGACAAATCCACATGCCCGCAATACCATTACCTGGAAATACATAGCCTGGTAAAAAATGCATGCAAGTGTAACTGCCTATTATATATTTTTTTTTATCATATAACAGGTTTTACTCTACTTTTCTAAAAAAACAAAAACAAAAAAAATAGAATGATAAATGTGCCAAGTACAAACAAATGCTTAAGTCTAAATTAAACTGGTACATAATTTGAGATGTTTGATTTATTTGCTAGATATATGATAATTAAAACATCTTATAAGTATATAATTAAATATATTTTATTCCGTTTTTAAAATAGAAAAAAGCTATTTTGTATACAATTGTATGTTTATGTACAATTTTAATTATTACATTTTTTAGATTTTAACAACAGTTTTAGTGTTTAAAGATGCGTTGCTGCAATGCTTAAGAAGGCCTATAGTTTAAATAATTTTGTACACATTTTATACGTACTATTATTTGGAGAATGTTTTGTTTAATATTATGATTTAGTTTTTAACAATATAAAGCGTCTGGCAAAGCACATGCAACTGTAGAGGTTAAACTATGCTTTCTAGGAAGACATAACATTTCATATGCCATTTGCAAAATACCTCAAACTACCATTTTATACTTGTCTACTTCACTGTCATTTTAGCACATCGCATGATAATTGATAAAAAACAAAAACGAAAGTGTTTCTTCAGGAAACAACAGTAACGTTAGACAGTTTGGGACACAACTTGCAAACCAACTGGTTTAAGAGGGGTTTCCAACAGGAAATGTCAACTACAAGTCTTTTGAATGCGTTTTAAGTTGTTTAAATACAAATTGTGGGTTGGAAATACTAATTAATGAAACTGTACTCGCTTATGTGTAACATGCCTGTATTTCCGATTTCTAGACAAGATAGCAGGCTAACACTCATTAGCTGCTCTTAAGCTACAGGTTAGGATGAAATCATTTCACTTACGTCTAGCCGGTAATGATTCAATGTTCCTTTTTGTTTAGAATAGATGCGACACAACCTGGCACATTAATAAACGAATGGCGCATGGAAAAGAGTTTAGTTTAGTATGCAGGCTACTTTCTGTTTTGACGGCGCTGCTGCGTAACTGCTGCGCAAAGATGACGCTGAAGAGGACGCAGGGAGAGTCGCTCTCTGATTGGTTCCTTCAGTGGTAATTTAAATAATAGGAGTCTAGACACTTTATCGTTTATTATAACAGATATAAAGTGTTATTTGACGAGTTGGACTTTGAATGTAAAAAATGCATTTAAAAATAATTGTTTTGGAATAATATGAGATTACCAAACGTCTTTGATATCACGCGCAATTGTGAAGGACAGATGGGCAAATTACAATCATATGGCACTTTATAAAACCTCCTTCTTCTGATATCAGAGAAATCGCATGCATTAATGTGTCAGTTAGTGGTGGGTCGTTCAGTTTTATACGTTAAACAAAGATAATGTTGAACGCACGGAGAGGGTCCTGGTCTGGGGGGCTGATAGGGCTGAAGGCTGCAGCCGGTGGGCTTGAGATAACGCGACCCTCTGCAGACTAGAACAAACTTCAACCATTCTTGACGCACGCTTCACAAGATTCACAACGACCCGGAACAGGACAAGGTAACACTGCTTAAAATATTTGCTCAGCGATGTCCATTCATGTTGATATGTAAAGTTAAAAGGCAAATTTTAAAAGTTTAAAATGTGTAAAACATGTGTTAAATACTGGAGCATTTTGTCTTTAGTAAACTTATTTGATACGTGACAGAAGGCCTAGCTGATTGATCTTATCATAATTGACTTTTTAGTATTATATTTGTAATTCCTTTAAAATAGAAAATACTGTTTTATATACAATTATATAGGCTATTATTACATTTTAATTTTGTATATTTTATACTATTTGTAACTCATTGGTTTATTCCCTATAAACTCTTATACAGACAATGGGTAACTGGACACTGTAAAAACAATTCCGTAAAATGTACGGTAAAAAAACGGCAGCTGTGGTTGCCGGAATCTTACTGTAAAAAATACGGTAGCAACGTTTTAGATTTTACGGTGTTTAAACTGAAATTTACAGTTAAATACCGTAATTTCATTAACTGATATAATGTTAATATACCAACCTATTGAAGTACTGAAATCTGTTTTGTACCTTTGTAATACACTGATAACCACCAAATGCAGGTGGTGATGAGAAAGTCACATGATGAACCAAAGCCCATCACAAGCAGCTTTTAAATAATAACATATATAGAAGGTGCACAGTGTCTTTATTCACACAGACACTAAACACCATCATGGTAACACACATGAAACTGAAATAATGCAATAAACATTCATTTAACAACATTAGGTGTAACACACAACCCTAATGCACAAAACTGATAAGAAAAAACTAAGAAGAAACATAGTTATTTCAACAAAAAAAACATCAAATATGAAATGTAACGCAGGGAATTCTGGGAATGTCAATTTACGGTTATTCGCTGTAAATTATACGGTCTTTTTCACTTCCAAAAACGGTATACTACCGTAAAATGAATGTCCAATACAGTTTTTCACTGTATATAGTAGGGGAATTTACCGTTAAACATTTAACAGGATTTTACTATAGCATTTTTACAGTCTTTTACCGTTAAATTCACTGTCATTTTTTACAGTGTATGAATGATATGACTTCTGTTTGAGGTTTATATAAAGGTTATACAGTATGTATGTATACAACGTTTTTACAGTATATATCAGAAAGCATATTATATTTTGCATAATTAAAACAAAATACTTTGATATATAGGTTGAACATAAAAGAAGATTATATTTCTTATATTAGCATATAAGAAGATAGATATTTTGAAGAATGTGGGTAACCGAACAGTTGCTGGTCCCCATTGACTTCCATGTATGGAAAAATAATAAATACTATCAATGAAGTCAATGGGGACCAGAAACTGTTTGGTTACCCACATTCTTCAAAACAGCTTCTTTTGTGTTCAACAGAAGAAAGAAATTCATGGAACAACTGGAGGGTGACTAAATGATAACAGAATTTTGGGGATTTTTAAACTTGAATTCCTACTAACATGTCTTACTTTCAAACAAACACCTGCTAAGTTTTAAGCTGAAGGACAAGAACAATTTTTGTGCCGGCAGCCGTATCATCCTGTAGCCCAAGACTGGTTACCCACTGAAGCTAAGCAGGGCTGAGCCTGGTCAGTACCTGGATGGGAGACCTCCTGGGAAAACTAGGTTGCTGCTGGAAGAGGTGTTAGTGAGACCTGCTGGGGGTGCTCACTCTGTGGTCTGTGTTGGGTCCTATCGCCCCAGTATAGTGATGGGGACACTATACAGTCAACAAGCACCGTCCTTCGGATGAGATGTTAAACTGAGGTCCTGAGTCTCTGTGGTCATTAAAAATCCCAGGATGTCTTTTGAAAAGAGTAGAGGTGTGACCTCGGCACCCCATTGGCCTCTGATCATCATGGCCTCCTAACAATCCCCATATCTACTGATTGGCTTCTTCACTCTGTCTCCTCTCCACCAATGAACTGGTGTGTGGTGGGCGTTCTGGCGCACTATGGCTGCCGTCGCATCATCCAGGTGGATGCTGCACACTGGTGGTGGATGAGGAGATACCCCCTGACAATATAAAGCACTTTGAGTGCCTAGAAAAGCGCTATATAAAATGTAATGAATTATTATTATTTATGTAACTTAAGCACCTTCATTTAGGTGGACGATATTCATAAAACATTATATTTATATTTTCACAGAAGACATCATTAAAACCGTACTACATCCATGGATGAAAACAAGCCTCCTCGTATGTATTTTATCGGCAAGAAAGAAGATCTTGTTCAGGCCAAGAGAATGAATGTTACTCTGGATGGAAGAGAAATTCTTATTATATATCATCAAAGAACTTTCTATGCAATGGACCTGCAGTGTTACCGTGAGTAGCATGAAAAGCATCTTTGCTTATTTCTCTGCACTAGAGGGAGACAAAGTAGCAGATTTAGCACTGTAGCATTGCTGTTGCCAAGTCCAATTCCAGAGGCAAAAGCCCAAAATCAAAAAGGCATTTGCTTGGGTCAGCTTAGTGCATATGTTTGCTAATGACACTTTTTTATTTTTTATTTATTTATTTTTTTACAGATGCCGGCAGTAGTTTAGAGCCCGGAGATATTGAGGTAAAGCCATTTCTGCTGAAGCAGAACTCATTCAGTGATCCATAAATGCACTTGACACTCATTGTTACCTCTCATGTGAACTCTGACCCGTTTAATGTTTCATGCACAGGAAATCAACAACAAGCTCTGTATTGTGTGCCCGAAGCACAAGTATAAGATCACTCTGGCTGAAGGTGAGGGGTTATACAAGGCCACCAACCCCGCAGAAAAAGTCCCTACTCCACGGTGGTATTCCAAAGGCACAAAGCAGAGAGTGCACAAAGTGACAGAAGTAGACGAAGACATCTTTGTGACGTTGTCCAACTGCCCCGGGTGGATTGAATCAGACTATTATCAGACTGAGAAGGGCAGGGCAGAACTGAGAAAAGCACAGGAGTCGGAGGATGGAGAAGCAGACGTGAATGCAGATGAAGACGTTTAGTCTTGCAGCAACAGTGAGACGAGAGCTTCAGGGATCCTAAGGGAACTGCATATATTAAGATTGATGATTTCAGAGTCAGTCGGCATGAATAAAACTACGATTTGACATCATGAATCAAAATAATATCATAGCCTTTTTTTGTGACAGTGCCAGTGATCTCTCTACATCTCCATGATTCACAGTGATGCCTGTCTTTCAGCTCGATTTGTTAGGTTTTGCAAAAATAAAATCCTAATATCTGAAAAAATCTTTAAAATGTGCATTCTTAAAAAAAGGATAAATTTTATATACATATATATAATTTATATTTAAATGTTCACTTATTTAAAACAATTAAATATATGTAATATATAATATTATTATTTTAAGTAGTCACATTTTACATTCATGCACTTGGCAGATGCTTTCATTCAAAGCGACTTATGCTGCATTTTTCAGTGAGCAGTGAGCTCATATTGACATTGATATGTCTCCAATAATGTTTACTTTTGCATACATTTCCATGAAATACCAAGTTGATCCTTGCACAAACATTTAACTTGGCATTCGATTATTATTTCATAGATGAAATATTCTGAAGAGAGACAGTGACCATCAACTTCAAGCGTAGCAGAAAGAGTAAATGGCAAAGTGCCAGAAATTAGACAGTTGTGGCATACATCATATTTCTTTTTCAGATTATAAATCATTTGATTTGTTTGGCTCCTGTGTGCTGAGAAATCCATCAAAATTGTGTAATTATATGAGAGCAAGATTATTTGATGAATGGAAAGTTCAAAAGACGCATGTATTTTAAAAAGATTTACATTATAATTGTCTTTACTGCCACATTTGATCAATTTAATGTGTTCCTGCTGAATAAAAATATTAATTTCTTTAAAAAACATTTTTTGATTGGTATTTATTAATTTGTCATAAAATAAGGTCCTAATCAGTTGTTGTGATAATATCTGACTGCAGTGTGCTGAGTATGTGAAATTTATTAAACGATCCAGAATTATTGATTATTATTGATTATTTAGCTGCACAAGATCAGAATCTCTCAAACGGTGCATGCTTGTTTAACCCTGGTTTATCTCTTACACTTGGAACAAAGAAAGGACAAGAACATACTTTGATAAGCATCTTGACTTAATGTGCAAACTAGATATCCATTTATGCCTTCCCTTATACACTGCGGACTCAACTAGAAAAAAGTCCCAAAGCTCAACGGTACAGTTACTGTAATGTAATATCCTGCTTAACCAGGGCCTGTTGTCATTTAATGGCTCTAAATGGACTGTTATTCTCATTCACAATGAGGAATAATGTGTATAGCTAGTGTTTAGAAGTTAGACTTCCCTGTAGAGTGGTTGTGATCTCTGGGCCAAGAATGTACACGAGGGGCACGTGATTGTGCATTGGAGTAGAAATAAGATTCTGCATGTCAGATGACCTACAGTAACCCATCCTGCCCTTTTAAAACAAATGTTCTGAATGGTACGCCCAGCAAGCAGCCCTAAAATAGCATATGCACCTTTCAGCAGTGCTAGTAAAAAGTGCCTGTTTTATTATTTATTTCAGCCTGTTGATAGACAGAAATAGTTCATTTTAGCCTGTAGACCAAAAAGGACTGGCAGGAGAAATCCTCCGATAACACAGTTCTAAATCTTGAAAAAGAATTCTTCTGATTTGCAAAAAAATGTGATGATGCTGAGCACAAAAATATGTCAAAATTTCCATCATGTGCAGTGGTTTTTGTTCCAGAAAAGATGATTGTTCAAATAATAATCAGCTAGAATGCACTTTAAAGCAAATGTAGTTTTGTGTGTGTGTTTTTTTGTTTTTTTTTTGCAGAATTTCATACCCACTCATCTAGAACAGACGTTTGTGGGAAAGTGATCAAGAAACATAAGTATATGCCATCAGAATGATTTTAAGACTAATATCAGGTAAAACAAAACAAAAAACGTACAGTTGCTTAAAATAACAAAAGCAGTCAAATGTCAATATTTTGGTTTTAATGACAAAAAGGTGTTATCAAAATGCATAATTTAACTTACAATCTGACAAAGAGTGGGGAAATATGTTCAATTGCTCCATTTAATGAATTTCCCATAAGGTTTTCTCCCCATAAAATCTGTAATTTTCTGTTGCTGTTCGTACAGTATTCTAACTTTTCTAAAAAAAAAGAAAAAAAAAAGGAAATTTAGACTTTTTATCTCACAATTTGCAATTGTTAATTTATATCTCACAATTCTGAAGAAAAGACAGAATTTTTCAGAAAACAATTATGAGATGAACTCAGAATTGCAAGAAAAAACTCAACTAAAGAATAAAAAAAATCACAATTACTTTGGTTTTATTTTTTAATCCCGTGGCAGAAACAAGCTTCCATATAATTCTAACCTTTAAATATAAAATTATCAGAATAATTCATTCGTATAAAAATCACCTGGGAAATGGAACACATAGTTGTAATGGCTCAGAAGAAGACAGGAACCATGTCTTTATTGCAGTTTTTCTGGTGAGTATAATAGGGGACAACAAGACTTCTCCTTACAAATAGTTGTCAAAAGTAAAATTGCTAACAAATGATGGGACAGAGTAAAACAGCCACTGTTTTTGGAATCAACACCCCAAAATTAGTAAAAAACAAGTATTGGATTCCATTGAACAAATATGCAGGGCAGCATAATGAGTAAATTCTGGAAGCTGGGAATAGGCCTACTATATTTGAAGTATATCCCACTGGGCTAGTAATACAAAATAACAACACTTCTATACTCATATCCCAAGCTTGTCTTTGCGTTAGACGATGGGTGCGGCCGTTCGGGATTATATTAGACCTGTTATATGGATAAAAAGCTTGTTATGGTAGAATTAAAATAATCCTTTCAGTAGATCAGGACAGCATGACTGACGGAAATAAGGTGGAATGCGAGCTTTGATTCGCTACGGCTCAGGAGAGATGATGCTATTTTGGTGATCTCAGAGGAGGATCTAAAGGGTGCTGAGGCTTTTTGATGTCATATTGTGGCAAAGAAGGCAAATTAAAATATACACAACACTTGGATAAAAATAGAAGTGTCAGAGTTACTGAAGTAATAGTTTGTTTACGCATGTTAGGATAGAATTGGTTTGAGTGCAAATCCATTTATAATAATACCTGAGAGGAAGAGGACAAACAACAAAACAGCTTTTATTTCTTGCAGATTAGGTTATTGGGTCAAATGCTATTTTTAAACAGCATTTTCAGCATCAATACATTGCCTCAAGCAGATCGACTCTAAATTTATTACACCTTTGTACTACACCAATGGCTCACTATAGGGGGCCTCAGCAAACGAAAGATGTTTTAAAGGATTAAAAAGAAAATCATTGCTGCAAACAAACCAAATGTATTTTTTTCCAACTCTATGCGAAGGAGATGTGTTGCACTGCGTGAGGCAAATTGTGGTCACACCAGATACTGACTGGTTTTCGGACCCCCCCCCAGACCCCCCAATACAGTAAAACTGCACATTTTAGAGTGGCCTTTTATTGTGGCCAGCCTAAGGCACACCTGTGCAATAATCATGCTGTCTAATCAGCATCTTGATATGCCACACCTGTGAGGTGGATGGATTATCTCGGCAAAGGAGAAGTGCTCACTAACGCAGATTTAGACAGATTTGTGAATAATATTTGAGAGAAATAGGCCTTTTGTGTACATAGAAAAAGTCTTCGATCTTTGAGTTCAGCTAATGAAAAATGGGGGCAAAAACAAAAGTGTTGCGTTTATAATTTTGTTCAGTGTATATACACACACACACACACACACACACACACACACTATTGTTTTGGTCAGTAAGTTTTTTTTTAAAGAAAAATAGTTTTATTCAGCAAGGATGTACCTATTAAATTGATCAAATGTGGCTGTAAAGACATTTGTAATAATAATAATAATAAAAAAAATATTTCGAATAAATACTGTACTTTTGATCTTTCTATTCATCAAAGAGTCCTGAAATCCTGAAATTCACAAAATTATTACATTTTCAAAAAACGTTTTCAACATTGATAATAAAAAATATTCCCACCAAATCAGCATATTAGAATGATTTCTGAAGGATCATGTGACACGGAAGACTAGTAATGAAGTCATGGCTGCTGAAAATTCAGCTTTACCATCACAGGAATAAATAAAAACATTTAAATATATTAAAATAGAAAACAGTTATTTTAAATTATAATAATATTTCACAATGTTACTGTTTTTTTACTGCATGTTTGATTAAATAAATGCAACCTCGGTGAGACTTTTTTCAAAAACATTAATAAATCTGTATATACAGTAATATTATATTAAATTATACTGTATTAGCTTGGCAGACAGTCTGAAAGAAAACAGCAACCTGCAGCTTAAATAATGCACAAATAAAGAGTCTAATCGATGTTTAGTTGTTTATATCATGCAATTAATGCCTATTATTACCACCTTTTATTAGAGGATCAGTGCCTTTGAAAGCCCATAATATAGAGGTACTAGTTGCGAGTCCCACACATGTCATGCAGTGGTGTCAGCATGCAGCATGTCTAGTGCTTGTGAAGGCAAAACATAAATATTGTTATCTCACACCCAAGGGCCTCTGGGTGCCCCCAGGAGCCCCTGCCTCATCTCAGCTCTGGCATGGCGGTGGGCTCTTTAGACTTTGGCTAGGGTACCCAAGGAGGCTCCCAGGAGCCCAAAGCCGATGTTTTGCATCAGCGAGCGCCATATTCTTGAGAAAATCTGACTGTGTAGTTGGTTTTGCTGTTGATTGAGCTTGCAGTGAGACTACATTTTTATTTGTTGGGAATAACAGTCAAAGACTCTCTCGAATCACGTATTAATGACTTAAAGTGCCATTGGTTTGAACAGACAAGACAGCAGAGGCACAGCACAAAAACGACCAGCCTGTGTGCGGTGTGGACAGCAAGTGTCCACGTCCCTCCGATCGTTTGCTGAGTCAGGAGGCACCCACTCGCGCTGCTCTCTTTTGCTTTCCTCTATATTCTTATCTCATTGACCCATGAGCTTTGACTTTATGCTCAAGTGACGTCTGATTTCAGAGCTCAGATCCCGCCATGCGTCCCGGGAAGCGCCGGATCCCTGTTTTCGGTGGAGTATGAACTTGTCTCCTCTACCGCAGGATCCACTGGATCGTTTCTGCCTGGATGTGTGTGTTTACAGTCGGATCGTTGCGCACCTGACACTCTTTCACTTTGCCAGCGCGTGTTTAATGAATGAACCGTTCGATTTTTCATTCTGCTGAGGGATTGTACCGTGTCCGACCTTCATTGCGGAAAACAGCCGGAGACTGATGTGAAAGCCCGCCGCTGAAGTACGTGCTCCCCGAGCCTTGATCCAGTGGACGGTTGTTGTGATCATGTAAGTATGCATATGATTCTTCCTTTGCCATGACCGAAGCCCCTATAGCGCAAAATTAACAGTTATGCTACAGTACCATGACATAAATATCAATGCACTAACTGTTACTGGGCATTGACACATTGACATTTGCACGCATGCATAGGCTGTGTGTGCAATAATATTAACAACAATAATTAATATACATATATATATATATATATATATATATATATATATATATATATTGTGAGATATACACTATTAAAATATAT
>NW_015505473.1:875582-933408 GCF_001515645.1 Sinocyclocheilus grahami
ATATTGCATTATAACAGGCATATATATATACCATATATATATATATATTGCAATATTGCATTATAACAGGCATATATATATACCATATATATATATATATTGCAATATTGCATTATAACAGGCATATATATATACCATATATATATATATATTGCAATATTGCATTATAACAGGCATATATATATACCATATATATATATATATTGCAATATTGCATTATAACAGGCATATATATATACCATATATATATATATGGTATATTACCAGTGAGGTAACTTACAGTTAACAGGTTTTTACTATTATATATAGATTTGTCAGCTGTGGTTGCTAGAAATTCACAGTAAAATACTGCCTGTATATTTTTCACTGATAACTGTGTATTTCATTAAGTGATATAATGTTAATATACAAATCTACTTGAACTAACAAAAAACTGAACTGCGAAGGTAATTCATTGTTTTTACTTGCAAAAAAACACAAATTTGACAGTATTTTACTGTAAAATGACACATTTTGCAGTGTTGAACCAGTTACAGTACTTCACTGTATATGGAAGAGTAACTTACAGTTAAGCAATTAACAGGTTTTTAACTGTTGCATTTAAAAAAAATAATTCTTCCATAAAAATTACAAACATTTTTACAGTGCAGAGAGTGTTGAGGACTGTGTGTAAATGCTGTGAGCTGTGATTGCTTATATAAAGACAACCGGTTGGATTGTAATTGTAAACCGCTAAAGGCTTTTCTATGTCCCACAGGTCTGTCCACATAGTGGCCCTTGGTAGCGAGTGTCCTGGGGGCGTCGGGCCTGGGGACGAGACGACCGGCCCGGGACAGATCCAAGGTGGCTTGTTGTGGAGTTACCTGGGCCACGGAGCTCGGGAATTGGATCCAAACTCAGTGACGCCATCAAGGCATCCCTTGAACCCTGCGTTTATGGAGTACCAGTCCAGAGTGTTCGGGGATGTCAGAGTGATGGTGCGGGATTGTCCCAGTTGGGTGAGTAACAGAGTGAATGAGAGAGGGATGATGGGATTCTAAAGCAGGATTAGGGTTTCTGCAGACTCAGGGAAGGGAGTTGTTTCCACCTGATTGGTGGACTAAGAGGAATATTGCTATGGCAGTGATATCAGCTGATTGGTGGAACAGATGCTGAGCTACTGAGATATGCCCTTATAAACATCACAGGTTAAAACCTTCGTTTTAATCGCAGGACCTTTTGGACAGCGACTGGGCGAGCGTCCGGAGCGTTCTGGAGCAGGCCGACATCGTGGTCATTAAGTACTCGGTCAACGACAAGCTGGCCTTTCAGCAGGTCCGAAACGTCTACGCCCCAAGACTTCGCCCTCTTTTTCGACACTGGGGTGTTCCTGTGATTCTGGTAGCCGTGGGGGCGAGGCTAAATGGTGAGATGCGATTGGCTGTTTCTGTTTTGCATTTGTTTAGAGTTCATTTGAGGTATTTTTCTCCATTACGAAGTTTTAAAGAAAAATAAATGTCTGTCAGCCTTTTGTAGTGCAGACTTGGGAGATAATGGACTTAATGGAAACAATTTAACTAAACTCTGGTTAAAAATTGCCTGATGGTTTTGCTGATGGAATGTGTGCTTAAGTACTGTAAGCAGAGCAAATAATGTCAAGTACTAATGATAATTTAATCTTAATTACCTCATGTCAATCAAGGCATTAGACAGTAAAATTGACTTTTAAACTTTCCTGAAATGACAAAGAGCAACATTCACGTAATTGAAATAAATGAAACATATGGAACTGTGGTGTTGAACTAGTTACCCATTACTGATTTTCAAAAGCAACACAGCATATGAAAAGCTTCTGACTTCAAGGGAAAAGAAGAAGTCTGATCGAGCCGAGATTTGGAGTTCTTTTGATGTGCTGAATGCGGTTGCGCCATAAGCGTTTGTTGAATATGCTCATAGGTAAACATTTATAGACTCAAAGCACTTAGACCAAAGATTTGGCTCCATTCGCTATAAAAACGGCAGCTCTGTGCTCACAGTGTGACCTTTGAGATGTATAATTCATCAAGATGTGATTCCATCCAGCTACATCATTTATCCCTGAAGGATAATGGAGGAGAAACGAACATGATGGGTTTGTTTAAGACTTGCGGAAGGTTCTTCAGCAGGTTGGGGTTCAGAGGTTTGAAGAAAAACTACTAATTAATTCAATCATAAAAATGTAAAATTTAAATAAGTCATTTATAAAAAAAAATCCTACTAAAATACATATATTTTATTTGTTTTTATTTGAAATATTTTGTTTATTTTCATGTGGTTATTAGAGAATGGCGAACATGTGAATGTGTTGTTAAATTACTGAAAAATTTTGCTAAATTCTTAGTTGGCATCTCAAGTAAAAAATTGATGTCAAAGGGAGTCAGCTAACAAAAAACTGGGAATCCCTGCTGTAAACTGTAAATCCCTGCATTCAGTCACTTGGAAATGTAATATGGCACAAACAGCGTAGAATGAGTTATTCACACAGTTTAATAGAATAGTCTACTTAAATTTAATATTCTGTCATCATTTACTCAACCTCATGTCATTCCAAACCTGCATGACTGTCTGCAGCTTCCATACAGGACATACATTCAAAAAATTTGTTTATAATCGGACTGATGACCCAGTTGGACTGAAAAGCCATTATATAAACACCTCATTCGATCTAAAATACTGCCTGTATATTTTTCACTGATAACTGTGTATTTCATTAAGTGATATAATGTTAATATACAAATCTACTTGAACTAACAAAAAACTGAACTGCGAAGGTAATTCATTGTTTTTACTTGCAAAAAAACAAAAATTTGACAGTATTTTACTGTAAAATGACACATTTTGCAGTGTTGAACCAGTTACAGTACTTCACTGTATATGGAAGAGTAACTTACAGTTAAGCAATTAACAGGTTTTTAACTGTTGCATTTTTTAAAAAAAAATTCTTCCATAAAAATTACAAACATTTTTACAGTGCAGAGAGTGTTGAGGACTGTGTGTAAATGCTGTGAGCTGTGATTGCTTATATAAAGACAACCGGTTGGATTGTAATTGTAAACTGCTAAAGGCTTTTCTATGTCCCACAGGTCTGTCCACATAGTAGACTGAAAAGCCATTATATAAACACCTCATTCGATCTGATTGTTAATTGTTCAATTTTTATTGAAAGAGGTAAAAAAAAAAACACTATGCATGTAAACGTTTGAATCTTTTCTCAAATGGATTCAAAAGTACCTATGCTGCTCGCATGTTACCATCTGGTTTAACATAATCAAATATGTGAATCGGACTGTAATGTTTAGGGTTCATATAAACAGAATTTTTGAAGAACCTGAAATCAGACTGGATTCATTCAGACTGACAAAACATATAAAAATACCTTGAGATGTCATTGAAAAATACAATGAAAGCCAGTGGGCTCCAATGGATATCTTAATTTGAGTTGTACGGAAGACATACAGATTTGAAATGATATGAGGGTGAGTAAATAATGACAGAATTTACATTTTTGGCTGAACGACGCCTTTAGGATATACACTCAAGGGTTTGTTTATTTCTAATACTCCTAAGTATGAGTAATAGTGCTGTTCATGCTAATGCGTTTGTGTCATGAGAATTGTGCTGTATTTCTTGTTGCTTTGCCTGGAGAGACCCAAGGCAAAATGAGAGTGTAAACATGGTTAAAACATGCTCACACATACTCATACGGTACATCTTTTTCCATTTCTCCGGGCTTTTTCTTTTATTGGCTACAGTGATTCATTCCTCTTCCTGCCTGTGCCCTCTTCACGTCTCTTTCTTCCACTCGTCCATTCTCACTCCATCTATCTCTCTCTCCATTTAGCTGTCTTTTCTTGCTATCATTTTACGTGTTCTTCTGTTCCCTGAGGCATTCGCCCTACTGGCCGGGCCAGCTCCTCCTAACACACACACATACACACATTGTTTTTATCCAGCTATCCCTGCTCTCTCATTCTGTCACTGCTACTCTCTCTCTACCCGTCCGCACACACACGCAGTGATGTTTAAATTTACGCTGGTATAAACTTGAGCTGGCATGTGTTGTTATGTAATAAAGGCTCAGATTTTGTTGCTCCATATGTCTGCCTGTTGACATCTCTCTGAATGGTATGTACTCTCTGTCAGTATGAGTCATGCTTTATTTGGCCCCTTGCTCTACAAATGTCATTTGTATGTGCATCAGTAATACGTTTGCATATGCATATACACTTAAAAATTGGCATGTGTGGTTCCATGGAACCTTTCCATTGCACAAAAGGTACCTTATAGTGGAAAAAAGTTCTTGAGAATAAAAACAAAAGTTAATAAAATGTTTTTTACACTAAGAAAAATATGGTTCTTTTAAGAACTGTTCACTGGATGGATCAACGGATCTTCTATGGCATCACTGTGAAAAATGCCTTTTTAAGAGTGCATCACATTTTTATTGTTTCCCTCTGTCACCCTCCACAGATGAAGGCCCACCGTGCACATGTCCTCTGTGTGCGTCCGACTGGAGCAGCTGTGTGCCCCACAGTGAGGGGCTCCAGCTGTCCAGGGACCTGGGGGCCACTTACCTGGAGCTGCCCTCTCTAAACAACTTTTTTGTGGATCGTTACTTTGGCAGTGTGGTAAGTGTCTCTTTTTCTCTTAATCATTGTTAAGAAGTCTCATTAGTATGCAGAAGAACTGTACTTGTGGTTTAGCGGTTCCGGGCTGGTAACCATAAGGTTGGAGGTTCACACCCGGTAAGGGGTAATTTATAAACTACATGCCTCGGGTGAAATATAAAACCCATCCATCACCACTGAGACCTTGAGCCCCGGTTGCTCCAGGGAGAGTGTAATAAGTTTACTTCTATTCAGTCATTTTGGATAAAAGTGTCTGCTAAATGGCTAATTAGAATTTAAACTTTAAACTTGACAGTCTCTATCACATGCAATATGGAGACAGTAATTTTCTCATCCTTAAGCTTAAACACAACCATAAAACATGTTTACAGAAATGCTCTTGTAGTGGAAGTCTATAGGGCAAGGCATTCTGGAAGCAACCCTTAAAGGGTTAAATTAGTGGTAGACAAATAATACATGAGGACAAAATATCCAATATTGGTCAATATATATTTGTAATTGGCCAATACCGATATATATCAGCCGATAACCAGTATGGTTTAGGTGTACTAATGTTACTAATGCTACTAATTAAGATGTGCACAAAATTGCTGAATTAAAATCGACACTTATTTTACACAATATTTTATTGAAGTCTTTTTTATAAAAGCTGTGCTTTAATATTATTTCCTTTTTTGTTTTCTCATGATCTCAGCTTCATTTTCTTATGATCTTGGCATAACAAGTTATTTGATTTAATGTTTTCATGTTCTTCACATATCAAAAAGTTTGTTTTCTTGTAATCTCTACTTTATTTTCAAATGATCTTCACATTACAAAAAGTTTTTAGATTTTTTTTGTGAAGTCAACTTTATTTTCATCAAAACATCCGACCCTATTTCCAACAGAAATTTCATTCTCAACTTCATCCACTTTGGAGCACTGTACTATTGCAATGGACTAATACAATGTAAAATCAAAAATAAAATGAGGACGTAAAATTGATGAGATTGTTTTGATTTTAATAGAAGCTGTTTACTCAATTCACCAAAAATATATGAAAGCAGAAAATGTACACTATCCATTGACAAGGCTGTTTGTGGTTTTGAAACTCACACTAGGAGAAATACTTTTATTAATCAGCCAATCTTGCCCCATAGATTTCCTGTGCAAGTGTGCATAACCGTAACTGTGATTTTTATAGTAAAAATATGATGACATTTTGTTTAAAAAGTTGTCCCTTTAAAGGTATGGTGACAAAAGACACAATTAAAGACACAATTTTGACACATTTTTTCTAACTAGCTGCAAATATTCCACCATATTTAGTGTTGGTGTGATTTGTGGTGTACTTGGATGTTATTTACACGCTTGCCTTTGAATCTTCATACAGCTGGAATACTTCATGATTCAGTGTCTGAAGCAGAAAGCCAAAGAACGGCCAGACAAACGGCGGGGTCACAGGTTTAACGAGCCCCGCCCCCCTCATTTGGACCAGCCAGGTTAGTGGCTGATGAGATTTCCATTCATTGTTATGTAAATGATGTGTCTAGTGTTTGTATTTGAAGGAGATTCACAAAAAGATACTCATGCATTTTCGACTTTTCCGTTTTCCTTCAAACCTGTCTAATTTTGGCAAATCTCATTAATAACTACTTGCAATTTGCTGGGCATCTTATCTTAATCTCTGCAAAGCACTCGGGCACAAATATGCACAAAATGACAATATTAATCAGTAACTGAGTCAATGGACTCGTCTGCCATTTAGAAAAAAGGATTGACTGCTAAAGGCTAGAAGGATTCTGTGCAAGATGAGCACTGCTATGAGCACTGACACTTAGAACGAGAAGCCAAAGCTTTCTATAGTTTGTTGGTGTGGCTCCAGCACCACTTAGGCTCTTTTTATAGAGCACAGCCCATAAAATATGAAGGGTATTGAATGCTGGGAAACCGTTGGGGTGGCCTCAAATGAATGGTTATGTAGTGCATAACGCACAGCAGTAATATATGAGAAATGTGCCTATAATACAGACATGATGAACAAACAACATCTGTTTGTTGTGCTTGTTCTATTTCTTTTTAACGCCTGGCGTTTTTGTGGCCTTCCTATAATCCTCCTTGTTTGGAATTTGCTTTCACGTCACTTTTCTCGTTGCTCCCATCTTATTACCCGTATCCCTTACTCATCCCGTCTCCTCTGCTGTGCTTGTCTCATCATTCTCTTTCTCCCCCTTGTTCCCTTCACACTAAAAAAAATTCCTTACCCACCATCCTCCTCTGCTTAGCTCACCTTGTTTCTCCCTTTCTCTTACCCATTTCTTTTATCTTCCTCTCCCTCACATCCTTTTGTTCTTCCAGAAGTTCTTTAACATTCCCTACAGGAAACAATAATCACAGATTAGATCTTTTTAATATCACAGTCGTTTCTCCTAGACAGCATCGAAATTCAATAGAGCAGCTGTCAGCAATATTGAACACATGCACACAAGGACACATACTTTGAGATTACGGCTGATGTTGTTCAAGGCAACTGCTGTTGGATAAAGGGCACAATATATTGATGTTTATGGGTTTTTTTTCCATAAGAAAGAAAAATCACAGATGAGAACTTTAGCAACTCAGCCGTTTCTTTTAGACAAAAAATAGATTAAACAGAGCAAATGGAGACTTTTACTTACGCAAAATGATTTTCTTAAAAAAAATGTAAAAGGCAGAGCCGCTGCTCTGTTTATGCCTGTGGGAGACGTTAATGTTTCTTTACAGAGGTGAGAGAGAACGTGCGCTGCTTGCAATATTACGGCTGATGTTGTTCAAGGCAACTGCTGTTGGATAAAGGGCACAATATATTGATGTTTATGGGGTTTTTTTCCATAAGAAAGAAAAATCACAGATGAGAACTTTAGCAACTCAGCCGTTTCTTTTAGACAAAAAATAGATTAAACAGAGAGCAAATGGAGACTTTTACTTACGCAAAATGATTTTCTTAAAAAAAATGTAAAAGGCGCTAATAATCACATAAAACATTTGTAATATTTTTTCAAATAAATTTTAAATGTTTACTTTTGTTTATATTTAATTGCTGAGAACCTGATGAATAGTTATATAATAAACGTTAATATTTCAAATACATTTTAAGTATTTATTTTCTTTACTGATAACCTAATTTTCCTGAGCTATGAAAAACGCTGCCAATCATATAAAACATTTATATTTTAAATAAATGTTAAATATTTATTTGTATTTTATTTACTGAGAACCTAATTCTCTTGAGCTATGAAAAAAAATATGCTATTAATCATATATTTTAATATTTTAAATAAATTGTAAATATTTATTTAATATAAAAATATTCTAAAATGCTAGCAATCATATAAAAAAATATTCTAAATACATTTTATTTGATCTTATTTATTTGACTGAAAATCCAAGTCTCCTGAGCTATGAAAGAGCAAATTTCCTCTAGGTAGAGCTTCTTTTATTGCTGGTGTGCCGGCAGCATTTCTTTTTCCATGAAGAATCCTGTCACAACCGTAAATATGAAGCGAGATTAGCATTATTGAAGGAAACAGTTTGAAAAAGCTTCCTAGTTCTGCTGGTTTAGGCGTCTCAATTGAGTTACGGTTGAAATGTTTCTCTCCCATTCACGGCCTTATCTCTTCAGCTCTGCAATTGTGTTTTCTTTTGTGTTTGAAAAGAAGGAAGTTTTATAGGACGGTTTCACAATTAAAATGGCTTTAGTTTGGAGGCTGTTTATTTGTGTCTAAGGCCTGACTGATTTATATCTCTATATCTCTACATGTGCATGTATGATGGCAGTCCACTCTATAAGACCCTGGAGCTGTGGGGCTGATTAACATGCATGGGAGGACAGAGACATCTGTGTGCGTGTGTGTGCTTGTTTTTCGTTTAAGTGTGTGTGTGTGTGTGTGTGTGTGTGTGTGTGTGAAAGAGCAAATTTCCTCTAGGTAGAGCTTCTTTTATTGCTGGTGTGCCGGCAGCATTTCTTTTTCCATGAAGAATCCTGTCACAACCGTAAATATGAAGCGAGATTAGCATTATTGAAGGAAACAGTTTGAAAAAGCTTCCTAGTTCTGCTGGTTTAGGCGTCTCAATTGAGTTACGGTTGAAATGTTTCTCTCCCATTCACGGCCTTATCTCTTCAGCTCTGCAATTGTGTTTTCTTTTGTGTTTGAAAAGAAGGAAGTTTTATAGGACGGTTTCACAATTAAAATGGCTTTAGTTTGGAGGCTGTTTATTTGTGTCTAAGGCCTGACTGATTTATATCTCTATATCTCTACATGTGCATGTATGATGGCAGTCCACTCTATAAGACCCTGGAGCTGTGGGGCTGATTAACATGCATGGGAGGACAGAGACATCTGTGTGCGTGTGTGTTTCGTTTATTCGTTTAAGTGTGTGTGTGTGTGTGTGTGTGTGTGTGTGTGTGTGTGTGCTTGTTTTTCTGTTTAAGTGTGTGTGTGTGTGTGTGTGTGACTGTATATGCATATGAGACAACATAAGAGAGAAAAAAAGATATGATATACAATATTTGTGCCTCTATAAAACATTTTGAATTTATGATTATGGTAAGGGCTGAATTTCACAAAACCTCTCAGTAACATGTCACGTTATATTTGACCACAAAATCAAAAGAAAGAATTAAATAATTATGTTTTGCTAAAATAAAAAGCAAGTAAATAAATAAGTAATAGTTTACCCCCAAATCAAAAGATCAAAAAAATCAAAAAATGTTTTGCTTAAAATGTTGACTGTTTTTGGAACATTAAGATTTTTAGCATTGTGGCAATATTTTCATGACAGTTAACCTTTTCCTCCCAAATTCTTATAACCGTAATACAATACAATACAAACAACAATTAATAAACAAACAAACATTTTATCCTTAAAATCAAAAGAATAATAATCTTTTGCTTAAATAAAAGGTTGACTGTTTTTGGGCCACAACGATTTTTCTTTCTTTCTTTCTTGCTTGCATCGTGACATTATTTTTATGGCAATTAAGGATTTAAAAAAGAAAGAAAGAAAGAAATTCTCCTAATAATATACCCATAATGCAATAAATAAATAGTTATCATTTAAACTAAAATATTTATATTTTATTATAGTATTTGTAACTGGCTTTATTTTATGCTGATTTAAAATGAATTGTATTATAGTAATTTACAGTACCGAATCTAAATATACAATAACAACAAAATATCTAGACACCTAACAGTAATTATTGCGCTCAGTAATTTTTTGTTTATATTGCCAGCTATATGGCAAACATCTCTTCTTACTATATATATATATATACACACACACACACACACACACAATACAATTATTGCATACAATAATACTGACACCTTGTGGTTTGAAAGCAGCATCATGCAACATTTTGTGTTACTGATGCTGTTGTTGAAATGCACTATTCAAATCAGCCATGTTTAATTTATTCTGTGAGCTGAAGTACCTTATAATAATGGATAAAGCAAGTAGTATTCAGCTGGTCATGTGATCTTCACATGATGGCCCATGTAAAATGGAACAGCATTTTTAGACCTAACAAGTACTTTTAATTGCAAGTTTAACTCTTTTTAATAAGGGAAAGTCACTTTTAAATGTCATGACAATAAAGTCAGAGCATTTCCTTTATGCAAACAATGCAATTATTTAGACTTTGGGGTGAAGTGTGTCCTGGACATGCTTTTCGTGACATTCACCCAAGTACACAATTGTGATTCTATGCTTGTATTAGCCCGCCACAACATTCCTCATAAGCTGGGAATATTACCTCCCGTTCCCCATTCTTTGGGACCTCTGATGCAAAATGGAGGCTGGAAGGATGGACATGCATCTCAATCAGGTGTTCAGATGAGGCTTTAACAGTCCAGGAAACAGGAATGGATATTATAGACTCATTTATCAGAGTGAGGCCATGCTCAGAAGGTGAGAAGGTGAGCCCCATACTGATGAGATCATCTCACCCTGCTGCTGATATATAGTGTGATTTTTCCAGAGTCCATTTTCCTCCAGTGAACCAAGGGCGGTCGTTACATTAACGGAAATGATGCACAGAAACTCATTGTGCGTGGTTTCTTTCGGATCAAATCCCACTCGGGTAGTGTCTAGACAGATTTACGAATGAGGCTGAGTTAATATTAAATCAGCTCAACTGTGACGGATGAACATTTTTATGTGACAGAGCAGTGGAAACTATGTCTTTACTATGAAATAACACCAGTTAAATATTGGTTTTATTTTCTTAGCTGTCACCAAGAATACTTGATTCTTGTGGAAAACAGCTGTTCCATCACCTTATTTGTGGCTTTTTGTATCCTGGTATAGTTAATGGAGAAGAGAAAGCTGAGAAAAAAAGCTGTTTTTAAAGCTGTAACTGAATCCACCAGCCCTGTACACTGGGTTCTTTATTGGCATTGATGGTTCCACGAAGAACCTTTAACATTCATGGAATCTTTTCCTTCCACAAAAGGTTCTTTAGATTTTCAATATGTTCTTCGCATGGTTCTTTTAAAGGAATAGTTCACCCAAAACTGAATTACTCATCCTCATGTCATTCATTTTCAGAACCCAAATTAAAATATTTCTGATGAAATCTGAGAGCTTTCTGACCCTGCATAGACAGCAACGCAACTGACACGTTCAAGGCCCAGAAAGGTAGTAAGAACATCATTAAAAACATCAGTGGTTCAACCTTCATTTTATGAGGCTACGAGGATACTTTTTTTGTGCACAAAGAAAACAAAAATAATGACTTTATTCAACTATTTCTTCTCTTCAGTGTCAGTCTCAACGCGCATTGTGCATTCCTCTGCTTGTAAACAAGGCGCAGCCTATCCAGGTTCTACGTCAGAACGCCAGCTCCTTGCGTCGTGGTACTCTCGTGAACACGCAGCGTAGACTGACACGGAAGAGAAGAAATGGTTGAATAAATTTGTTATTTTTGTTTTCTTTGCGCACAAAAAGTATTCATTACGGTTGAATTACTGATGTCTCATGGACTATTTTACCAATGTCCTTACTACCTTTCTGGGCCTTGAGCGTGTCAGTTGCGTTGCTGTCTATGCAGGGTCAGAAAGTTCTCGGATTTCATCAAAAGTATCTTCATTTGTGTTCCGAAGATGAACAAAGGTCTAACGGGTTTTGGAAGGACATGAGGGTGAGTAATTAATGACACAATTAAAATGTTTGGGTGAACTATCCCTTTAAGAACTGTACACCGAAAGGTTCTTTAAGGAGCCCAGAATGGTTATGGGCCTGATTTGAAAACTCCCTTTTGAAATCTTTATTTTTAAGAGTGTACCTCCACTGAGAGGTTGAACTGTTGGTTAAACTCCAGCAGATCTGAGCAGCCAGTGTAAAAGGTTGAGATTTACTCCGCGGTCAGCCGGACAGCCAGTTAATGCATGTGTGAGCAGGATGCGTTCATGGGTCAGTGCGTGCTGGTGATGTGTATTTTTTCACAGGGGCCTGGGAATGGGAATACCTGGAGGAAGCTATTGCTGAAAAACTGAAGAACCCTTTGGCCGTAGCCCAGCTGATTGACAGGATACGCTCATTCGTTGGAAGAGAAAAGGTATCCATCTGACAGACAGGAGGCTCTCTGATTATACAACAGAACTGGACCATGCAAAGGTTTTTTCTAATGATTTGCATGGCTGACCTGATTTCTCAAATCTAAATGCTCACAGTACTAACAGTATTCATCGCCTCAGATTGTGCACTGCAGTGTCGATTCGTTCTGGTTGCAGGCCCCCAGGGACACACCCACACCCCGCTCTCAACAAGGTCCTTTGACACTGGGAAGCCTCTTCAATTCCCCTCTATACTCTGATGTCATCTTCATGGTGCAAGGCAAGAGTCAATGCTAACCCTACACGTGCATGAACATGTACACACAGGCGCACACAATGGTGCATTGATTCAGACTGCTCAAAGCTGGAAAGTACAAGGGAGGGGCTTGTGTTTGAGTCAGAGCTCCTCTGTAATGCTTGACTCCATGGGTGTAAGTGTGTTTTAAGAGGTCAGCTGTGCGTCTGCTTGCAGGAAGCGTGCTGCCAGCGCACAGAGCCGTGCTTGTGGCCCGCTGTGATGTTATGGCTGCCATGTTCAGTGGGAAATATGCAGAAGCACGAAGTCGTGTGGTGCCAATACATGGAGTCTCGTCTGATACCTTTCTAGCTTTCCTGGAGTACCTCTACACTGACACCTGCTGTCCAGGTGAGAGTGTGGTTTTCAAGGATTTTAAAGCAGTAGTGTCCAAACCTGTTCCTGGAGAGACACCCCTTGTGCCACTTGAGAGTGCGTGCGCGACAGGAATTAAGTGCGCAAGACTGTCCCAGGTCTTAAAAATACCAAAGCGCAGTGCCCTTAACGCACACTAAATCCACACTATCTCGAATACCGCTCCGGAGCGGTATTCGAGGGTTAGTGTATCCCATCATGCATCATGTTCTGGAAATAAATCGTGAGACTTTTTGCCAAGATCGCGCGAGAGGTCACGGAAACCTTTACAATGCAAGTTAAATATTAATAATAATAAGATATTACATATAATTTGGTGGTAAAACAAAGTGCTACACATTTTATTGCTGCAAAGATTAGTATATTTATTTTTGTACAACATTTGCAACTGCTTTTTATCACTTAATTAAATTGTTAAATTACTGAACAGACATTTAGAAGTTGATTTTAAAATGCAAAGTATTGAAAATAATGAAAACTCTGTAAACACTTTGCGTTTTTACAACACTATAAGTGGGTCCCATCAGGTAATGAAAAGTTGTACACACACTTGTGATCTTCATGCTCACTTAAATGCAAATTTTACCAGGGGAACCCCACCAAAAAAACGCGTATTTTACCCCCTCGAAATGCGATTGGGTTAGTTTTGGGCTAGTTTTGAATAGCAATTGGGCGGGTTTTGTTGTGAAAACCTGGCAACCCTGCTGGATGGAGAAAAACCAGAAGCAGGACTGGAAAACCCTGCCTTAAAGAGATAACAATGTAAATTGTCATCACCCTCACCCTCATGTCATTCCACACCTTCTGTTGAGCAAAATAAGAACTGTTCAAAACAACATCAGACCCCATTGACTTTCACTGTATGGACAAAAAAAAATTTCTTTAGAACAAAATGAAGCTAATTATTCCTTTAAATGCTTTTATAAAGTAGATAGTTCTGGTCCTGGATGCTGATTGGTCAATAAATTGTTTCAGATGTGCTTCAGAGGACTTAACTACAATTTGAGAGAGAATGACCTAGTCTGAGTATCAAATCATGCAATAGAATGAACTAACACTAACACCTGAAAAACTTGGAATTTTCCATGGATTTGCATGGCTGACCTGATTTTCCCAATGACAAATGTTCACAGTACTAACCGCATTCAAGGATGAACTATCCCTTTAATAATTTTGTTTCATAAAATATTTTTTATTGAAAACATACACAACTGTTCAAACGTTTGGGGTCGATAAGATTTTTTAAATGTTTTTGAAAGAAGTCTCTTATGCTCACCAAAGCTGCAATTATTTGATTAAAAATACAGTAAAAACAGTAATATTGTGACATATTATTACAATTTTAAAATAACTGTTTTCTATTTTAATATATTTGAATTATCATAATTTATTCCTGTGATGGCAAAGCAGCCATTACTCCAGTCTTCAGTGTCACACGATCCTTCAGAAATCATTCTAATATTCTGATTTGCTGCTCAAGAAACATTTCTTGTTAGTATCAACAGTTGTGCTGCTTAAATGTTTTGTGGAAACTGGGAAACATTTTTTTTCAGGATTACAATAGAAAGTAGTTTAAAAGAACAGCATTTATTTGAAATAGAAATATTTTGTAACATTGTAAATTTCTTTCAGTATCTGTATAATTTTTCCCAATAAATAAAATAAAAGAGATCTTATTGACTCCAAACTTTTAAATGGTAGTGTAAGTTCTTAATTTTTTTTACCTGATTAGGTAATAATATTAACATTTACAATATGAAGTGAGAATAAAGGGGTTCTTCTGTATGTTGTGCCTAACAATGGCTTTTTATATTCACTGTATTGTGCAACATAATCCATGTTTCAATCACAATGACATGTAATGATTCAGGTTGTATTTATCATTAAACAATGAAGGAAGGTTTAGTATGTCAGATTGTTTGACTCATTCTGTCAATCAATGTGATGGATGCTTCCCCGTTCATATCAAGGACATTAAACAACACTGTTGAGAGAATAGAGACTGAGCTTGATTGACAGAGGGTGAATAGGAACTGAGCTTGATGGAGGGGGAAACAGGAGGTGATTGACAGTGCTGTGTGTCTGTGTGTTCAGCTAGTGTGCTGCAGGCCATGGCTGTGCTCGTCTGCGCAGAGATGTACCAGGTGAAACGGCTGCAGCACCTGTGTGAAGTGTGTGTCTGCGCGTATCTTCAGAGTATGCCCAGTCGAGAGCTAGCGTCTACGGGCATCGGTGTGATTCGCTTACTGAGGAGAGCAAAGGTGAGTCTTTACATCTCTATATCAACAGGGGTGTGTTTGATAAAGGTGTCACATCTTTGATTTGAGTGCTTTGGACCCATAATATCACTATATTTTCACTTAAAATATTTATACCGCATACTGCCTATTTTTAATAACAGCATGTGAACCAGTAAGCAAAGATATGTTTCAAACTGTAAAATACACTACCGTTCAAACATTTGAGGTTAGTAAGATCGTATACTCATCGATGCTGAATTAATTTGATCAAATATACTGTAAAAACAGTAATATTGTAAAAAAAAATAAAAATGTATGTAAAATACCCGTTTTCTGTTTTAATATATTTTTGAAAAATTCCTTTAGATGGCAAAGCTGAATTTTCAGCATCATTACTTCAGTCCTCACTGTCACAGGATCCTTCAGAAATCATAATATGCTGGTTTGCTGCTTAAGAAACATTTTTTATTATCATCAATGTTAAAAACAGTTGTGCTGCTTAATATTTTTGTGGAAACCATGTTTTTTTTTCAGGACTCTTTCATGAATAGAACGTTCAAAAGATTATCGTTAAATCATTTTTATAATAAAAGTTTTGTCTTAAGACTGTCTAAGATTATTGTTATTTTAGCATTATTTATATACTATTGTTGTATTTATTAATATTTTTAATTCGCTGTTATTTGTATATTTTCTTTTTTGTTTCAATTTTAGTTAAATTTTTTTTATTAATTTTGTAATGTAGTTTTGTCATTTTTGTGTGCTTTTGATGTTTTTTCCCTATTATTTATATTTTGCTTTCATTTATTTTTATTTAAGTTTTAGCTATACCTCAGCTGAAACTTATTTCAGGTAGTTTCCAAAGTCATTTCTAATTTTCATTCAAGTTTTTCATCTATTATTTATATATTTTTCAATTACCGAAAATTATTTTTGATAGTTTTAGTTAACAATAACAACATTGTATACTACACATTTGATCAACCGTATTATGTCATAGGGTTTTTCCAGGCATACCAAAAATTTGCTTACAAAAATAGTACAGTAGTATACTATCCCGAAATACAATCTGTGATACATCCAACACGTTTATCAGTCTCTAACATTCTATCTGATCTCATGTTCACTCTCTATCTCTCTCATTAGTGTCACAACGCTGACCAGCTCTATGTCTGGCTCCTCCATTTCATTGCCAATAACTACCTGATCTTCAGTCACAAGCCTGACTTCCTGGAGCTATCAGGTGAGCCGTCCGTTTGACCACCTGGAAAGGATGTTCAAGCGCATTAGAACACATGCACAATCATCTCTAACTGTGACAAAAGCCAGATCCCAACGCCCTGAGAGCACTTCTAACAGCTGCTGCTGCGCACAAGCCCATGCAAATCACTACCCACTTCTGTCAAAGCTTCATTATGGAACACTGAGAGCAACTGTAAGGTCACTTTTGAAACAAATGAATCATCGTCAGACCTAATTAGTATGTCCTGCCCTTCCACACGCACTTGGCGAATAAATAAGTGTCACCTCATGAATTGTGTATTTGTGAGTCAATGAATGGAACAAGCAAACTTTGACAGGAAAATATTTTATTTTCAGTTTTTTTAAGACTTCAAATTTTTTTTAATACACTCAATGGGAAACAAATAGAGACAATGACATTATTTTAATTGAAGAACAAGGTAAAAAACTAATCTGGTGGACGGATATTATGCTGTGTTTAAATGCATTGGCGTTCAGCAGAAGGGAATGTTGTAGCAATATTTTCCTGTGATGCTTTTTTTTGACAGATGAGGAGCGTGAGCAGGTGGAGCGACTGCGCTGGCCCTCCAGAGGTTACCTACAGGAGCTCAGCGAGTACCAGCAACGCAGACGGCAGATCCGCAAGTCTCGCTGCAGCATCATGTGACCCCTTCTTGACGCCCTGCGGACCGGAAGGGAGGGCGAAAAACAGAGGATGCAAATTGGAGATTTATTTAAATACAGGATGAAAGAGACCTTTGTTTGACTCCTGAGTTGAAGGTGGATTCTGATGTACTGTAGTCACACAAACTTTGACCTCTGACCCTGTGATATAAAGCAGACAGCTGTGAATTCTCACTGGTGGATCCTATGCGCCGGTACTCTTCTATGTGGATAATTCTATACTAACGATTATGCCTGATTGGTGCAATAAACTTCCTCTGTGATGGATTAATCCCAAAGTATTAAACAGGGTAGGGTCGATCTTATACTCTCTCCAGAGATTGATATGTTACTCTCATGGTCAGCCATGTTATGTCATGGTGAGATTTCTTTGTTTCTGAATTCAGTGGTTACTCCAGCAATGACTTGAATAAATTTCGAATATTTATTTTTTTCCCCCCATGAGATTAATTTGAATTTGATGCAACTATTTTTGTAACATCGCCTCTTAGTGCAGTTGGTCGACGTAGAGCCGATTAGTCTAGTCCAGTTATGTTGACCCTCATCTCATGCTGAATAAAGACATTTTAGAAGGATGCGTGTTTGTTCCGTGAGTCTGTGGCTTTAATCGAAACCATACAAAGTCATACAATGTAGCATACGATTGTTTGAAATATTCATTATTACATAATGCCTACTGTTTAAGCATATGTACTGCACAGTATTTAATTAGTGAGCTAGTATTTAAACAAATACATTTTTTTTTAGTGGCATCATCTTGAATGTAACCAAAAATGGTTGCGTATTTAGCAGTTTTATCTAATTTTGTGTAAAAATGGTGAACCTGGCAGCATTCATGCATGAACCTAATCAACTGAATAAAGTAGCATTCAAGTTAACATTCACACATGATTCATTATATTGAAAATGGGAGGTCGAGCACATTGTATCATGATGCTGTTTGCTCTGAGAGTCTTTGACTTAAATCTAAACCTGTGGTTCTCAAGGGGTGGGTCCTGACCCAAAAATGAGTCACAGGTCTGTCCTAACACAGTTGTTGATGGTGGGAAAAGCAATGATACTGAAGATGAAAACTATGTAGAGTAACAGACAACATGAGCCAGACAGGGTTATTATAGTTAACTAAAATCTTGGTACTTGAAATAAAAATACATGCTAAAATAAAATAAACAAATATAAAAAACACCATTTTTTAAATTTAGAATATGGTTTGTGCTGACCAAAATGTGTTTTGTGGAGTGAATTACTGGCTGCTGAGAGAAAAAGCAGTTTCTTATAACGCTTCATCAACATTTCTTTGTACAATACATTATTTTGGGATGATGGCCATTTGATGTTTAATAGGAAATCTGGGCCCTGAGGCTAAACCAGTTTCGAAGCACTGATGTAATCGTTGTATATATTGTTTTTAATATTTTATAAAGAAGGACTGTGTTGTATACCTTCACTGCAGAGATCCAATTGCCTGCAACATGCCCTCCAGTTTTCCAGAACGGTCCAGACCGTCGACATCACTTCCTCCTCCAATGCACTGTTCCCCTATGAAGACCCGAGGAACCTGCAAATAATACATGGATGTAAATAAATGTAATAAATTACATGGCAAACGAATAAAGCATGTGACTAACATGCAATGGGCAGGGCCAAAGCTGCTGGTCAATTGGTGACTCAGCATTTGTGTGAATAAGCGAGTAAAAACAATGTCGCCATATTTACCACCATAATAATATATAGGCCTAATAATACTGAAAATTTACTTTTAAGATTAAAAAAAAGTTTTGTTTGAAGTTAATACATTTAGAATTCATGTAACTGTGGCAGTGTGACGTAATGACTGACGGTCTGGTCTAATATAACAAAAATGTTACCATATATATATATATATATATATATATATATAAAACACCATTATAAGTACTCACGGTGCGCGCGCCTGTGATCTGCTGTAGATAGTCTTGTATGCCGCCCATGTCACTGCTTCCGGTTATGTCGATCACCTCTAAGTGTCCACTTTTGAATTTATACTTAGACAAAACATCCTTAGCGAGTATGCAGTAAGGGCAGGTCGGCTTCAGAAACACAACTACTTTGTCACCCTTAATTTGCGCCTTAACAAATTCTGCCATTGCTCTTAACGTAACAAGCACCGCTGTTCACGGCTCCAGGGAGGTCAACAGCTATTTTCCAGGCTTTGTGAGTCACGTAGTTCCCGTCGGTTCACACCCTTCAAAGTAAGGCGGGATTAAAATTAACCACACCTCGGTAAAATTTAAAGGGGTCATATGACGTTGCTAAAAAAAACATTATGTTGTGTACTTGGTGTAATGCAATGTGTTTATGCGGTTTAAGGTTCAAAAAACACATTATTTTCCATATAATGTACATTATTGTTTCTCCTCTATGCCCAAAGCTCATCGTTCTAAAAAAGCGAGGTGTGCTCTGATTGGCCAGCTATCCAGTGCGTTGTGTGACGGAAATGTTACGCTCCTTAAAGTCCCCATGAAATCAAAATGAAAGTTTTTTGGGTGTTAGTATCAATATGTTAGTCTTAAGGTTATCTATAAGGCAGTGTGCTCCAAAACAGTGACAAAATGCGCATTTAGAAGATATAAGCATTCAAAGCTTGCAGTTCGTCACTTCCGCCAAAACGGCTCAACGATTTTTTTTGACGTCACATCGTACTTCAGCTCCTCATCAAACTTTCTGTCCAATCAAATGCTTTCTAGAATCCGCCCGCCCCCTACACTATAAAATAGACGCTGAAGCCGCGGCTGAAATCGGTCACTTGTCCACAGAATTAGTATTTTCTGTACAGTGAAGTGCACTATATAGGGGACAGGGAACGATTCAAACAGTGTAAACATGCTTTCCATTGAGGAAAAAAATAAGTCTGGTTTCGCGCTGTGTCACGCTAACCACCGCACCGCACGCACACTCTGCTCCGGTCCAGAGACACGATAGCACGGAGCGGTTCACATGCGCGAGTCAGCGCACACCACAAAATGTATCGGAGCTATTTGAATTCTACACAGAATGCTATCTTTTATAACAATATGGATGAGATTGTGGCTGGCATACCCTGTCAAATGCGGCTTTATGGAGCTCAACGGCTCTGAACCATAGACCGTCGACATCACTTCCTCCTCCAATGCACTGTTCCCCTATGAAGACCCGATCAACCTGCAAAGAATACATGGAGAATACATGGATGTAAATAAATGTAATAAATTACATGGCAAACGAATAAAGCGTATGACTAACATGCAATGGGCAGGGCCAAAGCTGGTCAATTGGTGACTCGGCATTTGTGTGAATAAGCGAGTAAAATATGCTATATGTGAACGGCCCCTTGGGCGGCGTTATGCAAATCTTCCCACATCGTGACGTAGACATGTGGGGGTGTGTTAGAACGAGCCATTTTAGGTAGGTGTGGTTGACTCTTAACTTCTATAAAAATTATTTATTTGGATTTGAGACTTTAGTCTTTGCAACTTTACAGATCTTCTTTATGCACCAAGAGCTTGTAACACTCCAAAGAGAAAGGAAAAATTGAAATCGCATCATATGACCCCTTTAAAATGGGTTGGAGGCACGACTGGTGTTTATGAACAAATTTGTTTTTTCGAACAAATCTTTTAAGGGAATGAATCGTTCTCTTTCACCTTTGTTTATGGTTGTCTTTTGTGTGACAGCTTGACTTCAAAAACTGACGATGGTACAAACCAATAGGATTCGAGTGTGGTCCGTGAAAACGTATTTCATTGGTTGGGTCTATAAACTGATACGCCTCCTTCAAGTTCAAGTTCAAGTTCAAGTTCAGTGTGATGGTGCTGGATGTGTTGCTGCCGACCCGTACTGCCTGAGGTCTTCCAGTCAGGAAGTCCAACAGCCAGTTGCACAGCGAAGTGTTGAGCCCCAGCTGGACCAGTTTGTGAATGACTGTGTCACTGTGAACATGTGTTTGGAGCCGGAGCGCACTGAACGAGATTTAAGGAAAACATTACTCATGGTTATACACAATTAAAGGACATTGGTGGTACTCGGAATTTATATAGGCTATTGCTTTCTTGTACTTTCTACCTTGATAAAAGTCAGTTAGCAAAATGCGTATTTTTCTAGAGTGGCTTGCTGGAGATTTGTAGACACTTATCAACTTTTTTGGAATGTGTAGCTCTCATGAAATCCAAAATGAGCCAATATTTCAAAATGTCTCACTTTCAACATTTGATATGTTATCTATATTCTATTGTGAATAAAATATAAGTTTATGAGATTTGTAAATGATTCCATTCCTTTTTTACTCACAATTTGTACAGTGTCCCAACTTTTTTGGAATCGGGTTTGTATATACTTGTTTCGGTCATGAACGACTTGGTGTTGTTAACGATTCTTTTGGGTGAATAATTCAATGACTCATTCAGAACACTCAAGCATTAACCACATTTATTCTAATTTCTTGATAAAAAAAAAATTACCCACTTTACACGAGGGTAATGTCCTTTTAATATCAACTAGACATGATTGCAAAATCATTTTTTAGCATTTTTAATATTATAGATTTAAATTAGAGTGATGCATGTTCTAATGAACTGTATAAAATAGAAACAGTAAAAATAAAGTAATATGCACTCGTAGGGGGAAAAAAAAGCAAGGCAGATAAATGTCAAGTTCACATTTTATTGAACTGATTCAATACATTTTTAGGTGGACAGGTCAGGAATTCTCTTACAGTCTGAAACAACCCCCATCCCACCTTTAAAACAAGAGATGACGGTGTTATGAGATTCTTGGCTTATTATCCAACATTAACATCTCTCTTTAGTGGTGTCAGAGGCACATTCTCTTCTTCAAAAGGGAAAGAAAACAGGTGTTGGTCACAAATCACCAAATACTTCCCCACCCAAATTACAACGATACCGAGTTCGATATGCAGATGCACATTCTCCTTTCCAAGCAACACTTCTTAGTGTCATCCCAAATCTTTAGGGTTCAGTGTGGAGGCTATTTGAATGCTGAGGAAATAAGTAGTAAAGTGCTGCTATAGTTCTCTGTTAAATAACCACGACTTGTTTTTGGTTGTCATCAGACATTGCGTCCAGTCTATAAACGGCGACTAAAATAAACAGAAGCTCACACAACAGAACATCTAGGGGAGTTTGATAACATGTAAGCCCCTAAAAAAGCAAGTAAGATGCCATCTGCCGCCCCAAATACTGAAAACGAACATTCGTCAATGGTTATTTTGAGAATGGCTCACTCAGGTTTTTCCAATTCAATTTACAACACTGGAAAACAAAGGAAACACCTCCCAGTCTTTAACAATGGAATAATTGAGATCATAAGAGAGAGATGATTTGTTTTCAGATCTCAAAAAGACATCTTAAAATGTGCAAATACAATACAGCAAGCCTCAAGAATCAACTAGCCAATCAGAATCCACCATGGAGCTATTTGATCCAGTGAGAATTTGCATAATTGCATAATTTTTTTTTTTCAAAGCTGATTCACAAAGCTGCATTCTGGATCTTTTCCCTAAACAAATTTAAAGGAAAGAAATATAATCAAGACACTGCAAGTGTTCGACCACCATCTCCTTTTCGATAACAAAGTGTCATGTCACTCAGAGAAATGCGTTTTATTCTAGACTATCAACATAGGATTGAAAGCATTTGTTTCATTTTATCACTTTTTTTGGCAAAACTTCTTATCACACAGGTTTTGTAAACATACCGTTTCCCTTAATCTTTAAGAAGTTTAATCACTAATGATACCGTGAAATAAAGACTTTTATGCACATTTGATCAGTTTCTTTTTTTCAATACTCAATTCCAGCAAATCCTTTTAATTCAAAGTGAAAACAAAAAATATATAATTCTATTCATATTTCATAAATAACTCTGTTCTGAGACTTGTAATAATTAATGAATACATTTGAAATGGATATACAGGTCTGCCTCTGCTCGATGCATTTTCTCATAAATCAGTAGCATCTTTGCCTTCAAGATGGTACAATCATTTTCTTAAACAGAGCAGGCCCAAATTAAGAACATGTAACACGAGCCAGATTGATCCAGAAGGCTCTGGCTGTTCAAAGAAAAAGAAAAAATATAGCAGCTTTTTTTGTGATTTTTGTTTTCTGTTTTTTTTTTTTCTCTTTTATATAATTTATATCCAAACCTCCTCCCAGAGCCTCTCTCTACCGGTAGTTTCTGACCCACAATCCTTCCCAAAAATGAACAAAACACTGACAATTTTCACTCGCCACTTTCTCTCTCTCTCACTCACACACACACACACACACACAAAAGCAAACATCGATCACACCTTCCATGAATGTGCGCTGGACCTGTGATCAGGTCATAATAATTTCTCCCCACTGCCCCGGGTGCTTAGAAGTCTCACTGACGCCACATCGATATATGTCTGAATACCTTAAGGCATCATTTGCACTGTGGGTGTGAATACTGATGCTGTTCAAAGAAAGAAAGAAAAAAAAAACAAAAAAAAAACAGGGCCATCGGGATAAAGGATGTCTCAAGGCACTTGGAAACCCCTTCTTTTATGGCCACTTTTTCACATGTACTGGCTCGATCACCCCTGTGCAAAAGGCTTCAAGAAATACGAGCTGTAAGGCCCACGGTTTTGCATTGCGAACTTTCTTTTTGCATTCAAAAAGTTACATTTTTCTTTGCTGTCCTTTTTTCTTTTGAAAAGTCCTTCAAAAAGAAAGAAAAGGAATGAATGAAAAAGTATGAGAAAGGATGAAAAAGGAAGAAAACATGATATAGAGTTATGAAGAAGGCCAGATATGGGAAAACAGGTGAGTGGGGAATCTGTAAATAGAATAAATAAGGAGCTGTTTGATTCCCACACTCCTCTAAAGATGGTCCTTCGGCTGAAGAGCGCTTTAATTGGCTGAGGGGGTTGCTTGGTCCCGTGCCCTACAGCCAGGACTGTGCCCTCCGCTGGTCGAAGTCAGTGATGAGCCGTTTGATGTGGGTCAGTTTGTTGTGCAGGTACTCACAGCGCTGTTTTTCTTCATAAAAGTTTGGGCTGTGCTGTAAAGCAAACATAATGTGTCGATTAACTATTTTTATTGTTTACTTGTGGTCGGACTTTGCTGTTCCGATGAGCATGAACGGTATACGAGTGGAGCGACTGAGCGGAGCGCACACGCATAGAGCGGATAATGTACAGAGCGTCACACCACGTGAAAGTGAAATCTGATCGGTGAACTAATTTTCAGCAGCCGAAATTTCAGTGCATCTCTAATTATTGGCGACATCAGAAACTGCGGCACCCCGGTTGGGAAACACTGGTCTAAAGGACCCAGATGGGTAAGACATGCACAGTTACACTTACTCGTTTAATTTTTTTATATTCTTGCAGCACCTGTTCATGTACTTCCTGTTAGGAAAGACAAGAAAAACACTTACTACTTGGGATACAAAAATATACACAGTTCTTTATATAAAAAGCAGTATAAAAAGAACAAAAATCTTGTTCTCCTACCTGGTACTTTTTAGTTCCTGGTGCCAGTCGTCTACACTGGGCGTCCAGTTTTGTAAAACGACGAGTAACACTCTCTACGCGGGCATGAAGGATGCGATACTCATCATATTCTGCATTGAAGTCATTCTTATAGTGCTGCCTCTGATCCATAGATATCACTGCTGTGTACTTACTGCAATAAAACAACACAAGGACAATAAGACTCTAAATAGGTCTCAGATCTTTTGCTCATTTCTCATATATACATACATACACACACAGTATATATAGTCTAATAAAAATAATAAATTATAAAAAAATATTATAAATTAAACATTTTTATAAGAGATAAATAATATAATTACAAATTACATATGAAATTCTATAATAGAATATAATAAAATATATTAAAATATAGAACACAAATGTATTTATAAATATATAATTATTTAAATACATGATTTAATTTTATTCTATTATTACTGTATGTGATGCAGAGGGTTTATGAAGAATGACACACTATAAACGAGTCAAAGTTCACTCACACTATGTAATCGGGTTTTGTTGGGACTGGAAGTTCAGTGCTGTTGACAGGCTTGTCTTTGCCAGCTGTAAAGAGACACACCAGTCATGTAGAAACATGGAAATCTGCCCTCTCACGACGTAACACATGATCTTTGTGTCTTAGTAACGGACTAACCTAAATATGTTGTTGTGAACTAAAGTTCAAGGGCCAAAGGCAAATGGAACATAAATCAAGCCTATCATCAGGCCTGACAACAAGCTTAACAAATATTTCATTCAAAATAGCTGGCATGCATCTAAGAATGTATTATTATTATTATAATGTTAACACCATAAAATGTATAGGACATGGCAAAACAAACCTTCTCTGTCCGATTCATGACTGATGTTGGCAGGAATGTGTTTTTGTTCTGCCTCATTCCGATGTTTCTTCCTGGGCTGTGCTTCCTTATCGCAGTGATCCTCCCTGTGATGCTCTCTATCCCTCTTTCGGTCCTTATCCTTATCCCTCTTTTGCTCTCCTTCTCGCTTCCTCTCTTTATCTTTGTGCTTCTTGGACTTCTTGGGCTTTTTGCTGCCATTGCCATCACGGCTGGCTGTAGGAGGCGTGGCAGAAGAAACACGGTGGCCGTTGCTGGTGGTAGTAGAGGAGGTAATGGTGGTTGTGGAGACGGTACAGGTGGAGAAGGACAAGGGGGACGTGGTGGAAACCGGCTGGCTGGGTGGGCTGGGCGTGTGGCTGTGGGGGACGTAGTTCTCTGAGGAGTTCCCACATATAGAGCTCTGGTCCAGGGGCAGGTCCTGAGATCCCCGGCCCTCCGGCGTACTGGGGGAGTTTGAACTGGAGGCCGTGACAGGGGGAGGGTGAAAAGAGGGTCCTGGGCAAGCGGCCGTGGGTGCGGGTTTTTTGTCCTCAGTCTCTGAAGAATGACGACCTGAAGCGGAGGGGGTTCCTCGGTTACGGAGATGGGAGATTCGGGGCTTCTTAGACATCAGAGGGTCAATGAAGTCAGTCTCAGTTTGGCGTTTCTGAAGAGCAAGAAACAAATTCTTGGGTCTGCAAATTCATTGATGTGCAAAGAGAGGTAATTTTTGTATGTGGTTCATAATATACATTATAGACAATTATTTTATATTAATATACTTTTTAATATAATATTTTTATCAATACATTTATCTTTTACTTTAATACATATATACTGTATATACATATTATATAATGATAAAAAAAAAATATATATATATATTCATAAATATTTATATATGCTTTATTTAAATATATGAAAAAAAGAAAAGAAGAATATCAATATAAAACTGGTTTACACTGTAGTATGTGTCTTACCAGTGGGGACGTTGGCTCTTTGGTTGGACTGCTGGAAGATACGGACTCTGAATTCAAGCCCAATTTACTGTTGAAGGGGGAAAAACTATTTTAAGCTTTGTCAAATACTCTTGGGATCTCTTGTACTGGCTCTCAAAAATGATTCATGTTCAATTAAAGAGTCATTCTTCTTTTAATTGCATGTGACCGGTGAGTCTTACCGTGCCAGGATCCTGTCACATTGAACCCGTTCATCCTCCGTATAGCCCGGCCAGTCCCTCTGGACCTCACGGAAGATAAAGTCCTTCAGCGAATACGAGTTATCCTTAGGGTTTAGACTGGCCACCTAAAGGAATGGAAAATATTACATTGATTGGTTTCCTTTCTCTGATTAAATACGGGACATAGGAAGATTTATTTAAAAGGACCTCTATTAATATTTTTAAATGGGTACAAAAAAAACAGGGAAGAGTGGCTATTAAAATGGGTTTTAAAATTTAATTAACTTAAGTGGTGCTTGCTAAGGCAAGCCTGGATTTGAACAAACACTGAACAAGGTATTAAACTAACATGATGTGAATCTAATTTTAAGTTAAATTTAATGATTAGTACTGTTGTAACCAGTTTTTTGGTATTTTTAATTATTTATATAGTCATTATATTTTATTTTTAGCAACTAAACTACATATATACATATGATATGAGGTTGAAACCCCACTTTGAATACTTGTTTAAGTCGGCATACTTAAGAGCGGCAGATACACAAACACTATAAATAGTAATGCAAATGGACAGTTAGGCAAAGGGATATAGTGTTACTTCTTACGTTACAACCCAGTGAGGGGACCGTTTCAGATTCTCAGTCCTTCCTGGATCTCCAAAGAAGGAGAGAAGCTCGTTTCATACTTCCCCTTTTCAAAGCCTGAATTAATTCCTTCTAGACTTCATAGAAAAGGACAACAACCATGGTATTTCTCCTTTGAAACTAGCAGGGAGAACCGAAATTGCAACTTCTACCCCTCTTGATGACAAAAGCCATTCAAATATGACGACTGTCAACAGTATGACCTTAGATTGACTGAAATGAAGTAAGCTGGTCTCTTCAGCATGAGCTGTTTTGAGGGTGCATGCATGTGCATAATTACTTTAATAGGTTTAATTTATGGTTGCCTAATTTGTCACGTGCTATACATTCAGCTGAGGTGAATGCAAGTCTTTGTGTTTGGGCAGTTAAATGGTGACTTGCATTACGTGACACTGTGCTTCTGCAATAGTGCTGCGAGTCTGTAGCCTGCGGGCAGATTCCAGCTGTGATTTGATGCTATCTATGCTTCAAGTCTCTGTGACCTATCGTAAACTAATATGTACGATTATGACAGTCCTCAAGTTGCATTTAGATTAATGCCTTTTTAGGTCTTTCATCTTGCTCTTTAAACATTAAACTAATATTTCAGGTTAAATACAAGTTCAATGCAATCGAGAGCATCCAACAAAAATTAGGGTTACAGTGGCGCACTTAAAATGGAAGTGAATGAGACCAATTTTAGAAGTCTTCTGTTAAAACTTGTGTTTTATTGTAACATTACACCTGCTGTCAATGAAGCTTAATGGTTGCTTTAATTCTAAAAAGTGAACTGATTCCAATCCACAATTTCACTCTTACCTGATGTAGTATAGAGCCCAAAGAGTTGCGGTCTTTCTGGCTGATGCCATCTCTTTGCAACCTGCCGAGCAGCTCTAGTTTCTTGTAAGAGCGCAAGGCAAGAAGGTGAATGACGCGGTCCCGGTATGGCCGTTGCGATACGGGGTTGTTGGTAAGGCACTTGCGGATGGTGTTGGCTGGGTTGAGGGGGGTGGTCTGCTTCCTCTCTGGAACCGGGTCGGGGGCTGACGGGGCCGGTTTTCGGTGCTGGACTTTTTTATCTATGCCAAAACAACAATTCACAGAGAGACAGTGCGATTACAACAGTGAAATATTTATCATTAAGAGGTCTCTTAATACTTTAATTTGGTATATAATGGCCCGGTTTCACAGACGGGGCTTAGACTAAGCCAGGATTAGGCCATAGTTCAATTAGGACATTTAAGTCATTTTTATTAACATGTCTTAGAAAAAACATTACTGGTGTGCATCTTGAGACAAAACAATGGCACTGATATATTTTAAGACCAGTCAGTGCAAGTTTATTTCAGTTGAAACATCTTAGAATTAAATTTTAGTCTGGGACTAGGCTTAAGCCTTGTCTGTGAAACTGGGGGAATACATGGTGGACCATTGTTCTCAAGGACTAATTCACATACTATCCCATTCTATACTGTGTGCAAGATTAGGATTCATGCTAAACCAAGTATCCAGACGGTATTATCATTTCTATTGGTGTCTAATGCAGCCTAAAAAACCTCATGCTTGCCTCATTTTTCTCAGAAGAGTATCAACGAATGCAAGACTGAAGTTGCAAATTTTAATCTTGCAAAATTAATTTTAATTACTTACTGCTTTAGTATTTTTAGAGTATCCAAAAATAAGCATGTGAGCATTTAAAAGCAGCCACAGCAGTCAGATGTTGAGTACATTGACACCATATTGAGTACCAATACTTTTTTCATCCCCACACCCTAAATCTAAAATTAGGATCCATACAAACAAAAGTATGCCTTCTCAAAACAATGCTTGAGTTTTAAGTGTCACAGATAAGTTTCCTCTATTATGAAGTTTCTCACAAGTAGTGACACATAGTGACTCTTTAACCATCCTACTTCCTACATCTTTCTCTTACGAACTCTCCCTTGGTTTGCCCAAACATGTGCTGATGACTGGACGACATCCAGACGCAAACTTTCGCTGTCTCACCTCCAGCAGGTCAGGTGAAACTCTTACGTCAGTGGATAATAAGCTTTGGCCATCACACATGTATGGCAGACTGGGAGGAATCAAGGAAGAGAAGATCATTTAAACTCTAGATTATGACAAATCTGCACCATTTCCAACTTGCTTGTGTCTCTCAGATTAAGCACAAACAAAAGAGTGTAACGCGGTTTCCGGAGAACCAGCTGCTGCAAAGCCTTACACCACAAACCCTCTTTCTTGCACTTCCTTTTGCTGTGTAAAATGCAAACGCACCACGATCACTCCTCCCCTGCGGCTTAGCGCCGAGGGATGGGGGTGAAACTGACTTTTCCAGTTTCGTGGTGGAAGCCAGCTGTGGTCCGGAGAATGGGGGCTCCCAGAGGGG
Organism: Sinocyclocheilus grahami; assembly: GCF_001515645.1. Classification (NCBI taxonomy): domain Eukaryota; kingdom Metazoa; phylum Chordata; class Actinopteri; order Cypriniformes; family Cyprinidae; genus Sinocyclocheilus; species Sinocyclocheilus grahami. The sequence goes on from NW_015505473.1 coordinate 905,212, forward strand.
AGTGACAGCTGAACAGGTGCCGAGAGACAGGTTTTGTCTGGCAGGGGTGAAATAGGGTTCTCTTTTTTTCCTAAATGGTGATACCGTTTTTAAAACATGAGATAAAACTGGTCTCTGGAGTTGCAGCATCGTCTCCCCCCTGCAGTTTGTAAAATGCAAAAAAATCCTGATTTCACTTAACAACCTAAGCAGGTGACAATAGCCTGAAAGATTCAGTCTCTCACTTTCCACTTCCACACATCTCTATGTGGGGCACGTCAGTAATCTCGGAGACATGGGTTGTGCCACGACTTAGCCACATCAGATAAATAGGATGAACTTTTACTTGCTTTTTCTCTTGACCCTAATCCATACATCACTCTCCGTAAAGCTCCCAATTGGTTTAACGCAGACGTTATGAGACTGTTACAACTGAACTGGCCGAGAGTCGCAGGTCAATGTGAAAAATATGAGGAGATCTGCATGATGGCACCATAATTAATCTATTTCAATCTAGAAATGAGCAAATTCATGTAACGATGTACTACACGCAGATCTAAATTAGGAAATGAAAACAGAAACTGAAAAGAAAACCCCATCCTGTGTAGATAATCATCAGATGTATAGAAAGATTCTTTGAAACAGAAACGTTTCGATTGAAACGCCAGCAGGAAATTAAATGGAAATGCTGAAAATGTTAAATTAAACTGCACAGAGTTTTCACACTTGAAACTGTTAACCTAGGGTCATTTTTAACTTGTATTTCTGGGTACTCTCCAAATATAAGTGACCAGAATGTGTTTGTGCGCATGTTACAGGAGATAAAATAGAGCGCATTAATATCAAACCTCTGAACGGTCCTCCGGGTCTGATGAATTTGGTGCTGTTTTTGCTTTTATCATCCTCTGCTTTGGTCACTCGCTCTTTGGTCACCTGGTAAGAGTCATTGGTGGCACATACTGTGATTTTGTCTTGAATCGTTCCCAGGGAGGACAGATGGGGGACTCCAGAGCTAACAGACACGAAGAGCGGTTACGAATGAGAAATGACAGCAAAATGAGCAATAGTTTTGACACAAGAAACTTGCTCAGCCCTTACCTAGATATGTACTGGTGGATACACTCAAAGCTTCCTTGAGGATTGTCTTTGCCATAGTTGGACAGATAAAAGTCAAAGTTATGGCAGCCATTGGAAGCATCTATCGTTGGGATTTTAATGCGCTGACAGGGCAGAGATAAAACAAAATGTAATTATTTAACTACTAATAGAGGTGATCATAATAAAAATACTAATATCAGCTTAGCAAAACACAAGTGAGCTACCTAGGCAGTAGACAGGTGTCTTTTGGTGGTTTAAAACTTTATATTTTAAAGACATATGCTTCCTTTTAAAAATGGCTTGATTAATTGAAGTAAAGCTGAAATAAAATCTGAATATTAGATAATAAATATTTATTTATTAGACTTAATAAATAAAAATTTGAAATGTTGCCTTGGCAACTAACTGAGATTAAAGAGTTGCATTTGAGGTACTAAGAGTTCAGATACTAAAATTACTCAAACTTAAAAGCTAAATATATAATATTTAACTAAATAAAATCACAAAAATCCTAGCAAGATCCTGATGCAAAACTCCACTGGATAAAACCGTTAACACTGGTCAAGTCTTTTGTGCAGTTCTCATGAAGAGTAATATTTGCGATGCGCTTGACTGACAGTTAAGGGAGCTGCCGCCCATGTAGAGCATTTCAAATGATTCACCTATGATAATCCATCACTGTTGATGGATGAAGATGGCTACCTATATCGCAGCTCACTAGGTTTTGAAACAGACTCATTGTGTCTGCTCAGTCAGAGCTTTGTAATAACATGTCGACTGCAGCATAGACACTAGTTAAGCACACTATGTCTTTAGAAAGAGTATTCAGGAGCGTAAAACCGGAACCCTTCTCTCCGACCCAGTATTTATAGTCACACAGCATCTGAAGTAAACTACAGCATGATGTGCAAGGGTCAGAGGTGGAACAGTGAGACGCCACCCAATAAAACCGCAGAAGGCTGAGGGCTCTCCATTAAGACACCAGGTTCACAATTATAGAGCGCTTTGATGAGTATCGCCCACACTTCAGCCAGCGAAGATACTCATTCAGATGCTGTAAAAGTCATTACCAGGCAATGCAAAGTCAACTTACCCCCTGAAGACCCTGAAAACGTATCGTCGCCTGTGAGGATGGTGCATTCTGGAAAAGATGAAAATATTCAAATGTCAAAAACAACCAAAAAGTAATTTCATCCACCAAAACATCAAATATAAGCAACCAAACAAAACAAAACCCATTACAAACCTTGTAATGTAATTAAGAAAAACAATGAAAACCAGTGAGAATAGTGCAACTATAATACAAGAATGGCATACTATGCATACTATTTCTGTATGAATACTGTGAAAAGTTACAGTATGCACATTTTCTGCATGCACAGAATACCAGAAGGGCCTAAAATGTGCCGTTTACAACCAGACCAGATTCTAAGGAACACTGTCTCCCACAATGCAATACACTCAACTTCACCTTCCATTTCTACTGGAACTGGATCATTATCAGCCGTGATTTTATAAAGTATTAAAATTCAGGTTAATTGGGACATTTTTTCCCAGCCATCTCAATGGCAAAAATGTCCCAATTTACATGAATTCATCCCACACAGTCTAAACCCTTCACTTCCCTGCAACCATACACCTTCAGTTAAATTCAAACACTGCACTGCCCTATTATCAACATTTAGAGCCATGCGAAAGATAAGGCACGGCTCCAGGATCATCGCTGAGGTTCACACATTCCATGTCTTTGCCCTGACTGTCTTGTCCCATTGCCGAAAGATGAATAATGATTAACCACAAACTCGGCTGAGAACGGTAGCTGGAAGACAAACAGATCTAGAACATTATGAACACTTCAAAAATCCGTATGGTACGGATGAAGTACTAAGTAATCCCTTACTACTAGCCGATTAATACAGGAGGACGCTAAGCCCTGAAGGATATGATCACTACATTCTTTACACCAATTTTAAAGTGACGTGACATGACGTTACCCACACTAGGAATTAGTGCTCTGCATTTAACCCATCCTAAGTGGACACACACCGTGCACACACCCGGAGCAGTGGGCAGCCATTTTTTATGCTGCGGCGGTTGGGGGTTCGGTGCCTTGCTCAAGGGCACCTCAGTCGTGGTATTGAAGGTGGAGAGAGCGCTGTACATTCACTCCCCCCACCTACAATCCCTGCCTTTAGGTTACAAGTCCAACTCTCTAACCATTAGGCCACGACTTCCCCCAACGTGATACTCAATACACAACACGATTGTAATGTAACATTATGCAGTCCTTTAATATTTTGTCACAACATTTTTCGAATGCTTCCATGTTAGATAACGTCAACTGAACGGCATGTGCTTTGAATGAAACTGAAACTGAATATATAAGATAAAAAAAGTTAAATAAGTTTCATTTGAGGTAGCAAAATTACTAAAACTAAAAAAAAGGCGCTAAATACAAATATAACAAAAAAATCAAAAGCACATAAAATTACTAAAATTTAAATAAAAAATAAATAAATAAAAATAATTTAAATATAATAATAATAACTATTACTGTGTTAGATAATATCAATGGAACGGGATGTGCTTTGTTCGCGAGCTCCGAGCTTAAGACTCGTTCATCTGGCCTCCCCGATGGGTGTGTTGTAACATTTTGAGTATCAACCAAAATGCAAGTCCTCATCAACAAAGACAAACAGTGCCAGTCTGTGTTAGATAATATCAATGGAACGGGATGTGCTTTGTTCGCGAGCTCCGAGCTTAAGACTCGTTCATCTGGCCTCCCCGATGGTGTGTTGTAACATTTTGAGTATCAACCAAAATGCAAGTCCTCATCAACAAAGACAAACAGTGCCAGACAAACGCAGCCAGGAACTTGATGGATTACTACGATAAAGTTAGTCTCAAACAGGCTTCAAGGTTTAACTTAACTCTTTTAAGAGAAATTCAAAACAAAATGTGTTGACTAACTTTATATGTGACCCGAATTAGATGGATGGGGTGAATGTCCAATCATCCACAACCCAAAGCAAATCTTGGGTCTACCAGGATTTGGCCTTATGGGATCGAATGAACCATCTCTTTGAACCCGGTGCATTTTTTCTCTCTCCTTTTTTACAAAAAGCCAGCTGTAGCTTTAAGTCAAACACTGCCTGGTAAGCACTTTGAGCAGTGTAGAGCTTTAAAAAAAATCCAGACAATGCAGCTCTTCATTGAAGCTGCCCGATTTCTCCTAGTAAGCCAATAGAAACTCTTTCAGCCTTTCGAAATGATAGAAATGCCCAGAAGGTTTTTTTTGTTTGATCAATTTCCTTATAGTTGTCATATATTCAGAACACTTTTATAAATCTAACTCACACATTATACTACTACTCACTTGAATGATCTAAATGGAAATGACCCACAAACCCTGTGGTCAGACCTAGTTTAGAATATTTATCGAAATTACATGGTAGGAAGATGATTTGTGCACTATTAAAACTGTGTATGCAAAGGTAAAGGGTTTCCCCACTTAGTCACCATGACACACAAATACTCCTTTTGAATTAATTCACTTCAAATGTAGTTTAAGATAAACATGGATGCCTAGCACATGATAAACGAAGATAGCATAGCATAAAACGACAATTTGTTGTAATAAAACACATTAAAACTCCTTGGGTGTGTGTGTAGGAGTCTTTATAGCTAGCGAAGCAACCATATTTAGACGATAATTAGACAAACTTAGATGCTATTTGGTCTTATTGTGATTCTGAACCATGTTTATTTGGACTAAGAGTCGTCAATGTTAAACAAACAGCAAGAAATATAGCCACATTTATGAACTTAATCATTGTTGGAGGACTGCCAGCTAGTAACATTAGCCACGCTATCAGCTAGCTCAGCAAACTTTAATTAAATTCCCAAGGCTTTTTCGCATGTAACACTAAAGATTTACTTTAAAGAGACTGTAAACTTAATAAAATTATCAAATGGTCGAAATGACAGACAACTGAATCGAAGTTTTTGGCTTGTAAAGAAAGTTTTCTCTAACCCGTTAGCATTGTAGCTCATCTTTCGAGTATAAAACACAATACAACATAAAACTAACAAAATAATTTCACGTTTAACACCTTAATATCTCTCTTTCAGTCAGTGAGATTTCATAAATGTGTTAACATTTACTGAATGTGGTTTGTGGAGTTGAAATTACATGCAATGAGTTTATAGCAGGTAACGTTACGTTAATGGTGCGTTGGCATTATGTTGACTCCCTAGAGTCTTTTTTTTCTTTATTAAAAAACATTTTCCAATCAATTCCACAAGGACAACAGCCAATTGAAAACGTTTATTAACTTTAAAGAGATGTTGCATTGTTTAGAAAGGAATAAAACATCGTTTTTGATACATATAATGCCTTTTTGGGCGAGCAAGCTGTCGCTCTCCCTTTCTCTTCATAAAACTAAGGTTTCCAGCACTCACCTTACAGTTTTGGTAGTTTTCCAGAGCTTTAAAGGCTGTTTCAGTCAGTTTGACATGTAAAACTGATATTCTGTCGCTCTTACGGCCACAGTTGAGTCCATATGTGCCATCCTCGCAGAGAGCAGCCATCATCTTCACCAGCCCTCCACCATAGTCCCTCTGACATACGCGCAAACTCTCTCTAATGCGGACAGAGGGAGGACCTTAGCTAAAGTAAGTCCCTCTCTGCTCTATGCTGTTAGAAAGTTAACAGACTAGATGGGTCTTTTCACTCTATAACACTTTAGGCTAGACGGGTTTCCTTATTATTTTTCCTTATTATTTGATGTATGCTTGTTTTCCTGCTTATCAAGGAATTTGGAATTTCTGGAATTTGTGCGCGTTATTTCCTCTATGCTTTTTTAAATTGATAAAATATGTTAAACTATAAAAAAATTATTGAAATGTTTAAGTTATGGATAGACAAATCTGTTGCTATTTGGCTATTTTGAGTTGAATTAGGGGTCAATAACAATTTCTAAATCAGCCTTGTCAAATAGCCTAATAATCAATTTATAATCAATAATCTGTTTATTAAGCATTACAATATTACATTTATTAAATCGTGCATAATTTCTGTAATAATTGTCAAATTCAGCATTTACTTTACGTTAATTTGTATCATTAAATTGTACAATAATCTATTGTGTGTAAGATATGTCTACTAAATACTGAGCAAAGGGTCTGAATACTTAGGACCATGTGATATTTCAGTTTTTCTTTTTTAATAAATCTGCAAAAATGTCAACAATTCTGTGTTTTTCTGTCAATATGGGGTGCTGTGTGTACATTAATGAGGAAAAAAAAATTACTTAAATGATTTTAGCAAATGGCTGCAATATAACACAGAGTGAAAAATTTAAGGGGGTCTGAATACTTTCCGTACCCACTGTGTATATATATAAATGACAAATCTGTTAAATATTTATTGTTTATTTTCTATGCCTGTTATTTGATAAATGCAGTATATCAAAAATATGTCCTAATTACTTATAGACCAATTACTCTGCTGATATTTGGGATTAATTATGGATTATTATGGATAACCATGATTTTTTTTCTTACAGTAAATATTATGTAGTAAATATCCATTTAACTTCAACTTTTTATATATATCATGTAGTTTGTATTGGCATTACATTGTGCTTTCTGGATACTGGAATAACATTAGTGTTTAATCAAACTATTTTTCATTATTAAAATTAAAGGCCTAATGGATTTGTTTGCTTTTTCTTCTGCACCATTTCTGTAATTTAAAGGATTATTAAACACCAAATCAAACAAATTACATCAATTAATACAGTTTTAGGAGTTTTCTCTCCACCGTTGCTAAGATCAGAGTCAGATTTGGTTTGCAGGCTGTCATACTAACCGCTCCCCGTCTTTACCACAGTGTTCCTATAAAAAACACTGCAATATAGGTGTCAAACAAGTGTTTGAGTACATCTCACTGTTTGTAAGCAGTGACAGTGACTGTCATCAGCCAGTTGCATCAGGGTCATCCTGAGTCACAGTCGGTCCGTGGTTACATCACTCATACGGTAATCAGCAGGAACAAGTTGAACAAGGAACAACAGTTTCCAGACATGATTGATAGACTGGGTATTTTACATGTAGGTGTGACAAACCATTGCACTTTTTGTAATCCAGCAAACAAACCAAGCCTTATCGAAAACCGGCCTTTTAACGAGTTCCATCTGATCTGAACGTTTTGATCATCTAGACTGGACTGGGCCAAAGTGTCAGCTGAGAAGGTCAACCGTTTATTCTTAAGCCTGCCTCATTGTAAAACTTGTTTGGTGACTTCTGGCTATTTTCCCCCAGCATGCACACCTGCTGTGCCTTACAAAGTCACACTCTGGGCCGGAGTGATTATGCAGAGTGCTTTGGTGTGGTGCGGTAGTTTTAGGCTGGGTGCAGGAAAGCCACTGTGAATCCTTGAGATTAGGCCTGCATAAAAAAAGCCTGCCACACCCTTGATTAAAAACAAGTTTATTTAGCGTTTAAAATCGGCCCCGCAGTGCATGCCGGTCTAGAAGGCTTCACAGACAGAATAATGGGATTATATAAGATGTGTTTATAAAGGAACACTCTTAGTGATTTTTAGCTGAATAGCATGAGTATTAATTAAGTGGGTGTTAATTAGTTTCTCATCATGCTGATGCATCTGTCAGTTGCACAATGGCCGAGGAGTGAAAACATTCAGGCACATTAAATTCACCGCATCTGATTACATTTCCTCTGATTTCCATGGCATTGTTGACATGCTCAGTGCAGGGTGTTGTCATGGCTGAATCCTGCACGACTGGGCTGCTTTTTCATAAAGCAGTTTTTTTATCATGCCGGTCTGGAACACAATAAAAGACAGACAGGATTAAAGCAATTATTTTGGTCACCTCTGATTAATGAGAGAAACCATGACTTAGTAGAGCTTCTACTCTAACAAGTCAAACACCGAGAGCAAAAAATGAAATCTAATAATCTGAAAATATATTTTCAGAAGACATGTCAACAGTGTTACATTGCATATCATATTATATATCAACATACTGTAAAAAGTTTTTAGAAGTTTACTGTAAAAAATGGGCAGATGTGGTTGCAAGAAATTTACCGTACAAAATATGGTAACAATATTTTAAGTTTTTCCGATTGAACTTAAATTTACAGTAAAAAACATATATAAAATATTTTATCTTATTTAAATTCTCTCTCCCTCTCTCCCTCTACACTTTTTCACAATATACAGTATACTCTATAACCTATATATATATATATATATATATATATATAAACACAAGAAACATCTGAGACAAAGTCAATTCTTAAATGAAACAAAGCTTTGCAAACGCAAACTCTGAGCAACCTTCCTCTTGGTGTTTTTTTTCTCTGCTTGTGTTTATCAACAGATATTTAACATTGTTCAAATGGGTGTGAGTGTGTGTGTGCAGTCACCTTAACTCTTTCCGCTTACTTTAGCTGCCTGGCATTAGATTACAGACCTAGATTCTGGATCTTTTGACCTTAGTACTCCATGTGGGACCAAGACACATGTCTGCGTCTGCAAGCAGAGAACAAAAAATGTGAGACAAATGCACCTGGTTTAAAAAAAACTAGTTGAAAAAAGTCACAATGATTAAATAAATGAATGTTACAGGTTAAATAGAAACAAACCAAAGCTCTATTTTTTCAAAAGCATAGGCATAAAACTAAATTTATGTGTTAACATAACACTATAGTTAACTAATTTCATGAGTTTCACTACAACAAGAGTAGTGCAAAACTAAAGTATGCTAGTGTTTACATAGAGCAAACTCCACCCACTTGCGCATCAATGAATCCATTGCAGTGAATGGGTGCCATCAGAATGAGAGTCCAAACAGCTGATAGAAACATCACAATAATCCACAAGTAACTCACACGACTCCAATCAGTTAACATCCTGTGAAGTGAAAAGCTGTATGTTTGTAATAAACAAATCCATGATTAAGGCATTTTGAACTTCAAACCGTCGCTTCCGGCCAGTATATGAGCCATAATAATGCTTTCTCCAGTGAAAAAGTCCATCCCCTGTTGTCTTGCCATAATTGTTTAGAACTCGTTTGGATTGATTTTTGCTTGAAAACAGTGCTTGATCTGTGCATATTTCTCTCTGTATTTAGACAAGCAATATTATGGATAGAGGACCTTTAGCTGGAAGCGATGATTAGAAGTTAATGATTGGATCTTCTTAATGATGAATTTGTTTCTTAAAGTCACACATCTTTTCACTTCACAAGACATTAATTGACTGGAATCATGTGGATTGCTTGTGGATTATTGTCATGTTTTTATTAGCTGTTTGGACTCTCATTCTGATGGCACCCATTCACTGCAGAGGATAAATAGTTAATGTACCCATTTGTTTTGCTATCATAGCTTTGTATATTTATTATTTTAATCTAGCGCTGTGAACCCGTTTTGAGTCACCAGTTGAGAACCACTGCTTTGATGGTTGAAAGCCTGTCAGTGATGCCTAAAACTATCAAGCAACCGTACAAATGTGCTCCTTACACTAATTCATTGCTCTGTCAACACACACAGAGTACTCCATGTCAGAACAGTCTGTCTCTCAGGAAGTACATGAGCTGTTTAAGTATACAGGTGACGGTGTTGTCCCGCTGTCAGTTCCTCTCTGTCATTTCTGGAATTTTAAAGGCCTATAAACTGCAAGGCCTGTTAATGTTTGACCATCATCTGGAAATACAAGTGGCACCAGCTGTATTGGTCCTTATCACATGGAAACAGTAATATATGAGCCGTATCTCTAAACAGACACTGATGGTGTGGCCACTCTCATGTTTCAAAACAGTGGCAGGTCTCTTTTTTTATGCAAGTAGGAGCAGAAGATATGTATGAATGACTTTTAAATGCATCATTTTATCAAATTAAGTTGCATTTAATTAATTTTTTAATTGATGTAATATCCCAAAATGTATTTTTAATGTAAACAAAGCTATATTTGAACAAAACCAAACAAGACAAGACAAGACAAAATAAAAAAATAAAATAAAATGGTGTTTGTATAACACTTTAGTCCCTACTTCTACAAATAAATAAATACATAAGTAAGTAAGCTGATAAAAATACCATCCCAAAAGGCAGTTGTATAATACTGTGGCCCTCCTTCTAAAAGAAAAGAGAAGAAAAGAAAATACATCTGTATAATATTGTGGTCCACCCTTCAATAAAATAAAATAAAAAAGACATCTGTATAATATTGTGGTCCCTCCTTCAATAAAATAAAATAAAATGCATCCATATAATAATATGATCCCTCCTTCAATATGTCTATTCATATGTTTCACTCAATGAACTGTCCAGTCTCTTTTCCACATGATTTGAGAATTCATGTTTGTAGCAAAAATATTTTAGCAAGCAAATTAAAAGAGAGCTCTCTCAAGCATTTTTCTAACAAAATCATTCTTGAGATTTTGCAAAAAAGTCCACAGGTTATTGAGATGTATGTATGAGAGAAATACTCATTTTAAGGCCATAAACTCCCTGGCATGTTGTTGTGGAGCTGCATAATCTTGCAAATCCAGTCTCAGCACATTTTCATAACTTCCAAACACCTTTCGCTTCACCTCAGGCTGGACGGAATTACCAAACGGAATACCACAACATTCTGATGATTCCAGAAAAATGCAAAATGTTTCCTGTGAATGCAAAGAAGAAGATGAGATTTACAGTAAAAGAGAGAGAGAGAGAGATTTCATTGGCCTCCCTCGTTCATTTCAGCCCTCTTATCTCTCATCCCCAGCAAGTCTCTTTATTCGCACCTGTTCCATCAGTTTTAATATAATGTTTTCTTTTCATTTTCCCACTCTTAACTCTACTTTTCCTGTTCTTTATTTTCTGTCCTCACTGCTGGTTCTCTCACACAGTATCTCTGCTTCTTTCTCATCATCTGACTGGTGGAATCTGTTTCTCTGGCTTTCGTTCAAAGCAGTCAGATCTGGAGGTAAACCGGGCAGAATAAACTCCAGGAGGACAGTTGATTCCAGCAAAGAGCAAAAGAAAACGAGAGAAATGAAGAGAGAGTGTAATTGTAACCTGTTTGTCAGCAGAATCTTAAAAAGTAGAATATGTTAATGTAATGTAATGCCATGTAGAATTTCATTTCTCTTTGCATTTTTAGCTAATTGTGGTACAACATGTTTGATGTCAACAAAAAACATCAAAATACATTGCTGCTTTTAAAGGTGCTGTATGTAGGATTGACACTGAGTGGTTGAACTAGGTAGTGCAGTCCAAATTCAAAATATTGGAGAGGGTTTTTTTCACCTGGCCCCTCCTCCTCAGACTTGACGCACACGCAGGTTGCCAGATTGACCACACCAACAGGAACGAGCGCACTTGACGATGAATTAAATGAAATAAGCTGTGTTTTACGCAAATTGGCAACCCGGGGTGCCGAAATACAATTGGGTAAACTGGCAGTGGGCGGGTTTCACAAACCAAAACAGAGACCGACATTCCGGCCCAGAACTAGAGATGGGCGATACCCCTTATTTTATTTTCGATACGATACCGATATTTTTCAAGGCAGTATCGTCGATATCGATACCGATTCGATACTTCTGCACTAAACTTTTAAATTATGAAATGTATTAAATTATTAAATTACTAAGCGTAAAATGGGTAATGAAAACCACTTAACTTTATGTTTAAAATGCATTTTAACCCGTTTAATCCCAAATTTTTCCTAGACATGAAAATATCCAAATGATGCGTCATTAGTAACCCTTTGAAATAATCAATATATATATATTTTTTTTTTTTGGAAAAGTGTGTGAAAATGTTTATTTTATGGTCAGTCACAATTGTAACCGGTGGGATAATGTGTATATTGAATTAACATATTTCTGCAGTCATGAAAATTGTTATTTATTTAGCCCAGCTATTTTAAACCGTTTGATCACATTCTAGGGTTACTATTATGCATAAAAAACCCTTATACAACATTGATAGGAATACTGAGATCAAATACAAAAAAATACAACCATCAACGTATTTCAAAATTTTTTCTTTTTTGTAACTTATATCATCACATTTTTATATTAGTGCTACCAGTATTACGACATTAATATTCTAACTTATTTGTAACATTTGAACTCTTGATTTAGTGCAATATTTTGTACTGCCATTAGGGACTGCCAGTGAATGGCTGTTGCATGCATAAAATGCAACCTTTTTATTCTGACAGTGTATGATTTCTATTAACATTACAGAATAGAACATGATCAATATTATCTTTCAACGTTCAATTTAAAGATTTGTAACTGCACAAACTATGTAGGCTACAATTTCAATTTGTTTATTGGGAAATAACTCAAACATTTATGTTTTTATTTCTGTTCTCTGATAAGCATTGTTCAGGGCTGCCATTCCCAAAAGCTTTAATGTCTTGTTATGATACTTTTGGGAAACGCAGCCCTGTTTGAATGCACTGTCAGCAGTGAGTGAATGCACTTATTGTTTATTTTTTAGATAAACAAGTATGTTAACTTAGCATGTTTCTTAAATATCGGCAAACCTATTATGGTATTTTTATGCTTTAATAGAGTCAAAAACTTACATACAGCACCTTTAAAGGCTGTTAAAAACAAATAGTCACTCTCAAATCATCTACTATAATATTCCGTCAGCTGCTTTAAATGTCAATAGGGAAAGATGCTGTTTGCAGCCAGATGGTGTAGTTGCAACATCTACCAGCAGAGGCAAATTCAGATGAGCTAACTAGCAACACCTTCACCAGATGGGTTAAATATGTTGCAGCCTTGAACTTTGCCATTTTTAGTGTGCATTTTGCATCACAAGATGGCGCTATGTCTCTTTATGACATTCCAAACAAGTCAGTATTCTGTAAAACAGACAGTGAGAATATTAAACAAAAACCTTGCCAAATTCTCACAGCATCAGCACACTGACAAAGCAGATACAAAAGCTTCTTTGCCTATAAAAGTGTTCACTTGATTGATTTGACGTTTTAATTGATGTAATTACCACTAGAACAGTTCAGGCTGTGACTTGTTCTCTAATTACGCTCATAATTCACTGATTTCAATGGGTTAGGCTATTGCATGTCCTTTAGCAAGAATATATTGGCCAGTTTACAGTATATTGAGGTAATATTTGGACATGAAGAATAGCTGTTACACAAGGTGTACACGAGGTGTTTGCATTTTAATGAGTTCTAAAATCATAATTATTTATATAACTATTTAGAGATTATTCGAAAAGCATGTGTTTCTAGAGAGAGCAGGGGAGAGGTACAAGTTGTGCAAAAAAAGGGCAGAGAGATTAGGCTTTAAGGTGTCCCACAGGTATTTGTACTCGGTATTCTACAGTTTACTGAATGATTGTTCTCTAAACACTGCCATTCTGAGCGTTATACGGAGATCTATAAGCACTCAGTAGAACCAGGTGTTACTGATGTTCTTTAGTCTATGAACAGGGTTTCCCAGGTTTTTTATTTTGTCAGCTAAACCACGTAAGTTGTTCACTGGAATTACCTGAGATGTTAAGTAATGTTAATTTTTTTAAATACTTATTAAGTATACTAGATATACATTTAATGGCAAATGTTTCTATATATAACTGATAATTTTCCTCATTTTTAACAATTTGCCTATTTTTTGGACTATTTTTGGAATAAACAAAAAATAAAGGAATTATTTTATTTAAAAATGTATTGTGAGCAAAACAGTGTAATTTTAGTATCATTGATATATTATTAAAGTTTTTGTATATACTATTTTATTTTTATATTTTCAGTTTTTACTTTAATTTTTGAATGTCTATATCGTTTTTACTCATTTTTATTTATTAGTTTTATTTTGAGTTATTTTAGTACTTCAATTTAAACTAAATGAAAAGGAGAAATGTTGCCAGCTGAGATAAAAGAAAACAATTTTAATACTGTTATTTTCTTTTCTTTTCTTTCAAGTAATGAAAATATCTTTGATTCAAATAATGAAAATGTCTTATGGTTTAAATTTTAGTTTTAGTTAACAACTAAATCAACTTAAATAAATTAAAATTAAGATGAAGCAGTAGTTTCTTACAGAATTTTAGACAAACACGGTTCACCTACAATACATAATTACCTTAACTATCAAATATATTAACTATCGCAATCAAAATTAACTTGGCCAATTTAGAATAAAACAGTGAGTGTACATCATTTTAAATACAATTTTCTCTACAGGGTAAATATTTTAAAGAAGGTAAAGTACCTTAGTGTATCTTTCATTTGGCATCGGTACTTCCTGTAGTTCCATCATTAACCCCTAGGAATCCACAAAACCCGGTTAGGAAACCCTGCTCTAGAATAACACACTATTTTAAATATCGATTTGAATTGTGAAAAGTGGGTGTTACAAACCACTGAAAATTAAGAGAAATTTGTGACATCAGTCAAAAAGGCAAGTCGTTTTAGAGGCGGAGAGCAAGTTATATTTTGTTAAAATATCAAGACAAACATTTATTTATTTAGAATAGCGTGCACTCACGAATCATGCACAAAAATGTGCATTGAGAAGGTCAATTGGGTCAAATTTGATTTCACATCGACTTTAAGGAATAACCCATCCAAAAATAAAATGAATTTACTCACTTTCATGTCATTCCAAACCTGTATGACTTTCTTTCCTCTTTTTTTTTTGGAACACGAAAGAAGATATTTTAAAGAATAATGGTTTCGGTACCATTGACTTCCAAAGTATGATAAAAAATACTAATGGAAGTCAATGGGACCCAAAACTGTCTGGATAGCAACATTCTTCAAAATATCTTCTTCTGTGTTCAGCAGAAAAAAAATGTAAATAGGTTGGTAAAAACAGAAGGGTGAGTAAATGTTTCGTTTTTTTTTTTTTTGGTGAAATTTCCCTTTAAACTGATTCTTTCACAAATCGTTACAATTTACAACCATTGTCTTTATAGTAGAATATTCTCATAACATCCTAATGTAAACATTTTATAGCATGCAGAAGTTGGTGGCAGTGAAGGCAACATGAGAAAAATTATCAAGAGGGCAAAGGGCACGAGACGCCATAATTGGTCCTGTCACTGCTTTTAAATCTTAGCAACCTGGTTCAAAACTGAGGGATAAATACAGCTGGCTGTTCATCACAGATATACAAACACTCACACTGACAGACACAGGCCGTAGAATGCTTATAGTTGATAACTACATGTGCAGATAAAAACAAGCTTGTCTGAAAGAGAACAAAACTCATCTTATTTCATCCCCGTCAACTCAAGTCCCCTCGAGTGTACCAGCTTACTTCCTTCCATGCCCCTTTGCCCTGCTGAAAAGACTAGCGTAGCAGCTAGTTTTAGATGTTGTGATGCGTAACTTACTCACCAAGACCAGTTTAACAAGCTGTTTCACTACTAAAAGCTTCACAAACTAGGTTTTACTGGTGGACCTAAGCTGGTCTTTTCAGCAGGGCATCCAGCTTCTGTTACCTACTCTTCCTGTCTTTCCCTGTTCCCGTCTCACTGCAGGTCGTCTCCGAGCATGTCAAACAGTGCCTGCAGCAGCCGGTCGTCTCTGTGTCTGTACGGTTGGGCTCTGTAGAAGTTGTCGCTGTAGTCACTGAACAGGCCATTCTCGGAGCCACTGAAGCGGTTTAGCTGGTCGAGGGCCTGGTACAGCTTCTGCGGGGGGATCCTCTCAGGCTGAAAGGTCTTGGGAGGAGCCGGAGGAACCGCCAGAGCGTGCTGAGGAACCACCGGGGTTTGCCTGTTGAAGGCCGACTGGAGGAGACGCAGCAGGGCCAGATTGGCAGAGCCTGGAGCTTCTGCATTTTTTTCTGGTACGCTGATGGAAGCAGCAGACGGGAGTGAGTCTGGGACCACTAGACTTGAAATTTCAGGTTTGTGAGCTGGAGTCGGAGCTTCCTGCTGGTCAGAGAGACAGAAAATTGAGATAAGAGTGGAAGAATTGCAAAACGCTTATTTCCAGCAGGTAGAAGTTGATGTTTGGCCAGAGATTGTATTAACTTTCACCCTCAATTTAGCATCTGTAGACTTTCCTTACAATTAAAAGCACCAATTTCTTTTTTGTTTGCATATTACTTGGATCAACCTGAAACTACATTATGTATTTTTTTATATTATATAGATATATAAATTGTAATTTTTTTAATTTAATCAATGACACAATAACTGTCAGAATTTATTCCTGATTTCAAATATATTTTGGACTAAAAAAGGCAGTTCCCCTATATAGTTAACTCCAGAACACACTTAAAATAAGCATAAATAAATATGTATGTATAATACATTTTATATATAATTATAACAATTATTAAATATGTAGAATTTTTATAAAGATTTATTATAAATGTATTTTATTATGTCATGTATTTATTTATTTATAATCTATATTTCATTATGTTAGTATATTTAGTATATACATTTATTTCATTCTTTATTAATTATACATTCATGTATTTTATATTATACATATGTATAATAAATGTAAAATACACTATTGCTTTGAATAAATTTATATTTATTTAATATGATATATAAAAATATATGTACAGTATATACACACACACACACACACACACACACACTATGTATATACAGTATATATATTATTATGTCATGTATTTATTTATTTATAATCTATATTTCATTATGTTAGTATATTTAGTATATACATTTATTTCATTCTTTATTAATTATACATTCATGTATTTTATATTATACATATGTATAATAAATGTAAAATACACTATTGCTTTGAATAAATTTATATTTATTTAATATGATATATATGTATATATGTACAGTATATACACACACACACACACACACACACACACTATGTATATACAGTATATATATATATATATATATATATATATATATATATATATATATACTGGATAATACAAATTTGTTATATAAATGTGAATATAAAACAAATTGTTTGCACAAGTCGAAGGTCAACAGACCATGGACTAAAATTATAAGAAGAAATTTGCTCTACAGTTACTGTATAATTTGCACATTGACATTTTCTAAAGTTTGACTCCTGCTCTGACCTTGATCATGTCTTCCATCGGTTCCACTCCTCTGCGATCGTTTTGTACAGCATTGTAGGGTGTGTAAACCCTCGCCTCCTTCATGTGCTCTGGCTTCTCAGACGTCCCGTGCAAAATCAACTTCCAGCTGATAATCTGACCCTCATTCTCCATCCGTCCAGACTGTATGCAAAAGAGAGAAGGAAATAGATTTTGATAAGCAGGCGCTTCATGTGCATTTAATATTTGTTTGCAGAGATGCTTTTATATACCGTATCTGTAATCTTCAGGGTCCAAGTGCCGGTGGGGTTTTCTCCCCAGCTGTGCACAGACATAAAGGCCCAGTTTCGGAAACCGTTGGATGACGTGTCCCTCTCTCTCTCCGCCAGCAGGACTGTGGTGGTACCTAATGGGACAAACCCAAAAATCAGTATTCTCATTCCCAAACGTGCACACGTTTAAGTGTTTTTGTCAGACCTGATGGAGACGTCAGCGTGATGTGCAGGTCTCCTCTGCGTGTGTACTCAATGCTGACCTCCACCTGCACATGCTCCAAAGATACAACACAATTCGCCTGTCCTGCACAGGCCTTAGTGGGGATCTCAATGGATATCTCACCTGCAGCCTTCAATGGCCTGTAAACAAAAAGGGTATTTTTTTAAGTTTGTAAACACAGTTAAACACATTTTATGTTGTAAATAGTGGTTCATGTAGCTCAACAAGTGTTAGCAATGACAAGATTCACAGGAAATACACAGGCTATGTTTGGAATGGGATACTAGTGTAAAGTTTGGAGTAATGTTTTTTTTTATTTTTATTATAAATTAATATTTTTACTCAGCAAGGATGCTTTAAATTGATAATATGACCGTAACGTTCAAATTAATGTTGAATTTTCTAATCATCAAATAATCCTTAAGCATGATTTACGGTTTCCACAAAAATATTAAAGGGGTCATATTCTGTCACACCAAAATACACAAAATAATGATCTTTAAAATAGCATCATATGACCCCTTTAAGCTGCTTGATAATGTTAAAAAATGTTTCTTGAGCACCAAATCAGCATATTAGAATGATTTCCGAAGGATCATGTGACACTAAAGATGTAATGCTGCTGAAAATTCAGCTTTGCTGTCACAGGAATAAATTACATTTGAAGACTTATTCAAGTAGAAAAAAATATTTTAAATTGTAATAATATTTAAAAATATTATTTTACTGTATTTTTGATCAAATAAATTCAGCATTTGTGAGCAATAAAAAAATATTTCTAACCCCAAAAGTTTTGTGTAAAAATGTCTCAATTTAGGTAGTATTATCAAATAATTAATTTAAAAACACAAGCATTAATTTGACATTTGAACATTAATGAAGGGATTTTCTGCCCTCTGTTCCCTAGACAGAAACTCATGAGTGATATGAACTGTAATCCCTGCAGATTACATTGAAAGTCACAGACTTTGCATCAAGCAAGTGCCATGATGATAATGCCCACTAAATGCTAAAACAAGTGCTCATGGATGGATGGACAGCCTATTGAGTGTGCCATTCACTCATTCTACAATGCTTTAGACAAGTTACAGCAAATACCAAAAAATGGCATGTGCTTTTGCTGTGCATGATTACGTGGCATGCTATAAACAACATTACAATGTGTGTCGTGACATTTGCATTACTAGGAATTTTAGATCCAGGGAAATTAAACATCTGTTCAGGTGCCCTTCTTCCAGCTGAGCTTTGTCTAAACACTAAAGCCGCACAATCTCTAAAGGTTTATGATGTAAATGCAGGACGAAAAACAATTCAAGAGCTCTGGCTCTTGAGTAAAAATGGATTCCAGTTCTAAATTCCCAAAATATACATTTGTTTGAATTACAAAAGCAGTCGTTAAGAACAAACAGATGGATGTAAATGCGCACACACACACACACACACACACACACACACACACACACTGGATCTGTTGAATTAATGTGGCTATTAATAAATCGCCATAGCTGAGCGCAGTAACAGATGGCTGGAGATCAGGGTGGCTTTGTCTTCCATGTGTGAGGTGCAACACCACAGCCTTCTGCTGCAAAAAGCCATATTTGTGTTTTTATCCTAATATCAGGAAGCAAACTATACCTTGGTTGGAACGTCTCATCTCTGACGATGCACTGTTTCTTCTCCGGAATGTGCTTCCAGACTTTGGGATCGGCCAGATCTACTAGAGCTTTGGCATTCAGGAGACCAAACCCAAAACGACTGTTGACCATCAAACCAGCTCCATTCCTTTTCCAGCCTGGGTTATTGGCCAGGGGATCAAACTCAGACGTCCAAACCACTAAGTGCTGAAGGTCTCGCCAGGTCAGATCAGGACTAGTGTGGAGAGCAAGAGAGCACATCCATATTTTTATTCAAATCGAAATCACTTCTTGTAAGAACTGATGTAAAACCAATGTAATCCTACAAAAACATACAAATTGCAAGATGTTTGACATACTTTTGCTCCAAAGCCAGTGCAAATATCCCAGCAGCCAATGGAGCAGATGCAGATGTGCCAGTGTGCGTCTCTGTGCATTCATTGTGCAAATCGGCACTAGTCTGTAAGACAATAAGCCAAAAGATAAAATGTTAACACAACAAAACCCAATAGAGAACAAGCAAACACGCCAACCAAAAGGACACAAAGCTGTCACACAATCTATTTTATTGCTCTCCAAGGAGACATTTAGTCATTCGACACAAAGGAAACCAAAAGCAATATAATAACTGAGATCATAACAGCAAGAACATGTATAACCGAAGCAAATGAGACTCACAATTCTCTGGTCGGTGTAGTCTCCGCTGCTGTAGGCCGTGGCCAGTGTAGAGGAGCATTTCTCAGCGTACCAGGGAGACAAACCCTGCTGGGATGCACTGCTGATGGAGATGGTGTACAGACTGTCTGTGTATCCATCACAATCACAGTTGTCGCCCTGACGACCACCGTTACCAGACGCCCAGACGAAAATGGAGCCCTTCCCACCACGACCCTAGAGTAAAAACAGTTATTTGGAGATCATAATGGGTTTGTGTTAAGAGTTACACGCCATTAGAACAATGTATTAGCTGGGTGGCTAGGGTGCTAGGGTGCTCTGGATTGTTGTTAAATGGCTGCTAGTTTGTACTGGGTGGTTTCAAGTTGGTTGCTAGTGTGTTCTGGGTGGTTGTTAAGTGGATTTTAGTGTGTTCTTGGTCATTGCTAGGGTGTTCTAGGTGGTTGTTAAGTGGTTGCCACAGTGCTTTGTGTGGTGATTGTTGCTAGGGTGATCTGGATGATTGTTAGATGGCTGCTAGGGCGTTCTGGATGGTTGTTAAGTGGTTTTTAGTGTGTTCTTGGTCATTGCTAGGGTGTTCTAGGTGGTTGTTAAGTGGTTGCCACAGTGTTTTGGGTGGTGGTCGTTGCTAGGGCGTTCTGGATGATTGTTAAATGGTTACTAGGTTGTACTGGGTGGTTTCTAGATGGTTGCTATTGTGTTCTTGGTCATTGCTAAGGTGTTCTGGGTGGTTTCTAGAGGGTTGCTAGGGTGTGTTGATTGTTGTGATGGTTGCTAGGGTGTTCTGGGTCACTGCCAGGGTGTTCTGGGTGGTTGTTAAGTGGTTGCCAGGGTGATTTTGGGTGGTGGTCGTTACTAGGGTGCTCTGGATGTTTGTTAAATGGTTGCTAGGTTATACTGAGTGGTTTCTAGGTGGTTGCTAGTATGCACTTGGTCATTGCTAAGGTGTTCTGGGTGGTTGCCAGAGTGGTTTGGGTAGTGGTCATTGCTAGGGTGCTCTGGATGTTTGTTAAGTGGTTGCTAGGTTGTAATGGGTGGTTTCTAGCTGGTTGCTAGTGTGATGGATGTTAAGTGGTTGCCAGGTTGTTTTTGGGTGGTGGTCATTGCTAGGGTGTTCTGGATGGTTGTTAAATGTTTGCTAGGTTGTACTGGGTGGTTGCTAGATGGTTGCTAGTGTGTTCTTGATCGTTGCTATTCCCACACTTCTCACCTTCTGGATACCATACTCAAAAGCTTTCTGGGCCAGGCGCCCAGGCCCCTCCACGGTCTTCCCGTCATCATTAGGGCCCCAGCTAGCGCTGTAGATGTCCACGTGATCAGGGTTAAAGCCAATGGAACTGGCTTCAATGGCATCTGTCACGATTCCATCCAGCATTCGTATCCCTGCAGATGAGAAGCACAAAATATGACCTTTGCTGAAACGGCAAAAAAATGTTCAAGTGTTTGAATGCTGGTGATTAAATGAATCCCATAATCTGTGCTGCTATATGATGTTATGACTCACTAAAGATTATATGTCCAAGTGGACATGGACAAATTGTGTACGTGCATGACCGGTTGTACAGGTCAATGCTGTCATATAATCACACTACATACACCAGTCAAACCAGATAATTTAAGATTCAAAAAATGAACAAACACAGCTTGACAACACATACCTCCTACTTTGGAGTTGTAGGCCACACCGACACCACATTTCTTGTTGTCTGCTTGCATGGAAATCTCTCCAGCACATCTGGTACCATGCCTGAGGATATGCAGCAGAGAACAGGGTAACAATTCAGCTCCATTCAAATTGAATAAAGCCCGCACGTTCAAAATTCATTATATCTACATTTGTAGACCAACACTGATATGCAACAGTGGTTTCCAGGACATTAGTATGTGGTTGCCAAGGTCTTCTTACTAGTTTTTATGGCATTACTACATGCTTACAAGTTCTGGTGGTTGTAAGGGTGTTAGTTGCTTGGATGTTCTTGGTGGTTGCTAGATGTTGCTAGGGTGTTCTGGATGGTTGCTAGTGTTTTCTGGGTGGTTGCTAGGGTGTTGTTAGATGGACAGGGGTTCTGGATGAACTGGGTCAATGCTAGATGGTTGCTAGTGTGTTCTGGGTGTTGTTGTTAGGGTGTTCTGTGTAGTTAGGATGATCTTAGTGGTTTCTAGATTGTTGCTTGTGTGTTCTGGAAGGTACAGTGTTCTAGGTGGTTAATACATGGTTTCTAGGGTGTTCTGGGTGGTTGCTAGAAAATTTAAGGTGTTTTCTGGGTGGTTGTTAGGGTGTTCTGGATAGCTTCTAGTTGATTGCTTTTGTGTTCTGGATGGTTTCTGGATTGTTGTTAGGGTGTTTATGGTGTTTATGGCAGTTGATAGGCGTGGTTGCTGGATGGTTGCTAGTGTGTTCTGGATGGTTGCTAGTGTTTTTTGGGTGGTTGATAGGGTGTTCTGGATGGTTGCCAGGGTGTTGTTAGATGGACAGGGGCTCTGGATTGCCAGATAGTTGCTAGTATGCTCTGAATTGTTGTTAGGGTGTTCTTGGTGGTTACTAGATGTTGCTATGGCGTTTTGGATGGTTGCTAATATTTTCTGGGTGGTTGGTAGGGTGTTCTTGGTGATTGATAGATGTTGCTAGGGTGTTCTGGATCATTGCTAGTGTTTTCTGGGTGGTTGGTAGGGTGTTCTGAATGGTTGCTAGGGTCTTGTAAGATGGACAGGGGTTCTGGATGGACTGGGTTATTGCTAGATGGTTGCTAGTGTTTCCTGGCTGGTTGCTAGGGTGTTCTGGATGGTTGCTAGTGTTTTCTGGGTAGTTGCTAGGGTGTTGTTAGATGGATAGGGGTTCTGGATGGACTGGGTTATTGCTAGATGGTTGCTAGTGTTTCCTGGCTGGTTGCTAGGGTGTTCTGGATGGTTGCTAGTGTTTTCTGGGTAGTTGCTAGGGTGTTGTTAGATGGATAGGGGTTCTGGATGGACTGGTTATTGGTAGGTGGTTGCCAGTGTGTTCTGGGTGTTGTTGTTAGTGTGTTCTGTGTGGTTGTTAGAATGCTCTGGGTGGTTTTTAGATTGTTGCTTGTGTGTTCTGGAATGTTGCTAAGGTGTTCTAGGTGGTTGGTATATGGTTTCTAGGGTGTTCTTGATAGTTGCTAGCATGTTCTTGGTGGTTGCTATTGTTTTCTGGGTGGTTGCTGGATTGTTGTTAGTTTATTTTGGTGGTTATTAGTGTGTTGCTAAGTGATTGCTATTGTGTTCTGGATGGTTTCTGGATTGTTAGCGTGTTTATGGTTGTTGTTAGGAGTGGTTGCTGGATTGTTGCTAATGTATTCTGGATGGTTGTTAGGGTGTTCTAGGTGGTTGTTATACATTTTCTAGGGTGATCTTGATAGTTGCTAGGGTGGTGGTTGCTAGGTGTTCTGGATGGTTGCTAGGTGGGTACTATTGTTTTCTGGGTGGTTGTTAGGGTGTTTGGCGGTTGCTAGATCTTACTAGGATGTTTTGGGTGGTTGCTAGCGTGTTCTGCATGGCTGCTAGTTTTTTCTGGGTGGTTGGTAGGGTGTTCTGGATAGTTGCTAGGGTGTTGTTAGATAGACAGGGGTTCTGGATTGCTAGATAGTTGCTAGTATGTTCTGGATGGTTGTTAGGGTGTTCTAGGTGGTTGCTATATAGTTTCTAGGGTGTTCTTGATAGTTGCTAGCATGTTCTTGGTGGTTGCTATTGTTTTCTGGGTGGTTGCTGGATTGTTGTTAGTGTATTTTGGTGGTTATTAGTGTGTTCTTGGTGGTTGCTAGATGGTTGCTATTGTTTTCTCAGTGGTTACTGAATTGTTGCTAGTGTAGCTTTTAAGGTGTTTTGGATGGTTGCTAGGGTGTTGCTAGTTGGACAGCAGTTCTGAATGGACTGGGCTGTTGCTATAGTTGGTAGTGTCTTATGGTGGTTTCTAAGGCGTTCTTGGTGGTTGTTAGGGTGTTCTGAGTGCTAGGTGGTTGCTTACAGGTTCAGCTCAAATGCTATAACACCAGATATGCGCTTTTTATCATTTTAATTGTCGTCTAAGTGAAAATCATTCAAGTCTAATCTCTTATAAAAAGTAACATCTCTACTCAAGAAGCCATAAGATGTGAGAAATCATTCGAGACTTTGGGTTAGTGTTTGTTCATATCCCTTATCCTGAATGTGAGCAATAGCAATAATGATGCTAGTCTTCTCATTCACCGCTAATAACTGTAAAAAATAGAGGAAAATTGTTCTCAGTGACTGATGTCAAAGATTAGACAAACAATGGATAACCGTTAGATAACATTAGAGTCGTTTGCTAAAAATGATTATAGTTGTGCTTGATCTTGAAAACTGTTAATGATTATTTGTTTCCCTCCATGTCTATTCAAGAGAGTGTGTGCATAATTATGAGTGTTTGTTTGTGTATGTGTATGTGTATGTGTGTGTGTGTACAGAAGCACAATAGCTGGTACAGTACGAGTCATTCACTGGCATAGCCTAAGAGAGACACACAACCACATGGAGAAAGAATAATGACTGTTTCTATTTCCACGACCACTTATTTTTTGTTGCAAAGCTTCGTTTTCACCAGGACTGTCAATTAAATGTGTTGATTTAATTAATAAATAAAGCAACAAGAAATCAATGCAATTATGTATGCTCCCTGACCTGTATACAAATGTAAACTTCTTCTGTTTGACACATTCCCTAAGGCACTAATGACGTAAGACACCGAAAAACAACAATGCAACTAAGATGTCAATCTACATCCAAAACACACTGCAGATGAGTACAACAATGTTCATGTTTAAATCTGTTTATTTTCCTGTTTTTTCTTTAAACCTTTTTTTGGAAATTCTTCCAAATTTGTGGAACTGTACATGTAGACAAGCAACTAGTCAGGCAGCTAGAATTACATGTAAAATTAAGAGACCACACAGCTTAAACAAATAATATATATCACCTTAAAATAGGCGTTTACAAATATTTTAAATATTTATTTAAATTTTTTTAATAATATTATTACTATTATTTAAATTCTTAAATTATTTATTTCTTTTAATTTAAGATTTAATTAATTATCTGCTTTTTAATTTACGAACCCCCTGGAGTTCCTACACAAACCCCAGTTTGAGAAACCCCGGTGTAAAAGTAATCCAAAAGTAGTCCGATTATATTTCCTAAAATGTGTCATGTATTTAATCACAATTACATTACACAATTTACAATTTCATCATCATGTAAATTGTTATCAGTAATGGACTACAATAAGTTATCTACCCATCACTGTATATAAACAATATAATTAAACAATACAATACTTTCAATTTTTTTGCTTTCCTTTGGCACTATAATTTCCTAATGGATGAATCGGATTAATTCAAGAATTAAATTTCAACAATTATATAAAAAAAATTAAAGAATATTTTATTATATGTGTAGGCACCAATTGAGTGCTCTAGTTTTCCTATAATAGAGAGGTTTGGTGCTGATTTGATTTCTTTCTTGACTTCTATCTGTAATTTTGAGCCACATAGATGTGGATGGGTTCTGATCCTCTTATGTAAGACAGCACGAGTGATGGAATGGATTACACTCGTTCCCTGATGGAGAACAGACCTTCTCAGATCAGACCTACTGACACACTGTCAGCTCTCCTTTCATAGCAGCTGGAAAGCAACGGCAGTCTGGTCTAATTCTCTCTGAACAGATTTAGTATGATGTTAAATAAATCTGCTAATCTCTTTAAAGAGGGCAGAAAAGAACTATGCCAGTCCGAGGCTGGTAACATTCTTCAGTCAGTCTCCTTATCGATGTATGAGGTGCTTAACATAATTGAAAGGCTAAAGGCTTTGAAAAATCTGTCCTTGTGCTTTTCCAAGTGTGGATCAGAGCTTTTGAGATTTTCTGTCCATTCATCTAGATTCTAGAGAAATGAAATAGTATAGAGATTAATTTACTCACTTGTTTTCATTGGTGGAGTCGTATCTGGGAAAGGGATCTGGATCGTTGTCATTAAAATCATAGCTAGCAGCAGGATCCTATACAGTGAGGAGAAAGAATAAATAAGGATTGCGGTAAAACAATTTCTAGCATACGCAGAATAAACAACAGTAGTATCAGTATGTGGCAATCAGATGTGTTTTTATAGGAAGGGAGAAGAATAGAATCGTTCAGAATAGGATAGTAGCATACTACTCTTACTGTTTCTAAAAAAAAACACAATATGTTATTTCCTGGGATCATAACTGGACAGTGAGTTATGCTGTGTTTACATTGAGTCAGAATTACTGTAATTGACATTTTTTTATAGTGTTCACACCCTGGACTCAAAAAAAATATATTTTTAGAAATGCTCATAGTGTAGAAATCCAACTAAGCACTCATTAAATGTCTTGTTAACAAAAAACTCTATGTTTTTGCACTCCACTGCCCTACTTTTACATTTTTTTTATGTATTACATTTAATCACATATTGTGTCTTGCACATGACACTACATTTAAAAAAAAGATGAAATATGTTTCTTTTTTTAAAAACTGCATTATTCTGCATCCAATGCTTTTAAACGCAAAAACGTGTTGTGTGTGAACTGGCCCAAAAATTTAAATGTTTTTTGGGAAAGTTGGGATAAATGCTGCCAAACAGAATACGGTGTCGGTTAACTTTGTAATTATGAAAATTCCAAAATGGTGTGAACGTAGCAATGTAATGTGGGCATGTGACAAATTTGCAGCAGAATTATTATAGTTAACTAAAACTAAAACCATAAAAACCCTTTTTGGTTACTTGCAATAAAATAAACGTCAACTGTGTAAACATTCAAATGAAAACAGAAAATACAGAAATAAAAACTAATGCAAAATAATAAAACTATATTTCAACTGTAATATCTATAATATCTCACTGATACTAAAATAACACTGGTTTATGGTTTCATAATGCATTCTCTTTTACAAACAATAAAAAAATAGAAAGCATGATGCAGAAAGCTAAATGTATTAGACTCCAAACACAGCTAGTTAATGTTTTTTTATGTTTAATGTGTTGATAGTTTATGCTATTTTATTTTATGTTTCTTTCATTTTTTTATATTGATATGCTTTATTCTAAAATGTTTTTTTAGAAATAAAATCATGTGTTTAACATTTTTTACAATATGTTTTTTATTGAATAAACATACATAAAAATGAGTTTATGCTAATAAAAATGTATTATTATTAACAAGTTTTCTGTTTTTATTTCTCAGAGAAGTGCGCACACATGTGAGTCAATTACACTATCATCGCCAGCATCAGACACATGCGGGTCTCCACTCGATTTAAGGCTTTCTTTTTTGTAAGACTGCTATTTGTAAACAAGCCAACAGCAGAGTGACGGCTGATACTACAATGTACTCAAATGCTAATAGGAGACAGATGTTTGATGTTATCCTGTGATTTATGAGTCATCTCTATTGCAAAAAAAGGGATGCTGGGCTCACTGCAGCCTTATGTAAATGCCACACATTCAGAGTGAATTTTTAAATAGCTTTGAATGAGCGAGTGGGATTGTTTGTTTGTGACCTTCTGTACTGGAGGTTCTCATCAAATGGCTTTGCTCTAGTCGTGGTAGGTGTCACTATCCTCTGCACGGTTGAGGGGTCGGCGTTGGCATGGAAACAACAGTGGATGGTGGTCGAGTAGGCATTTCCAATGATGACACACTTACATAGTTAGGGTAAATGTCGGTGTGGTTCCACTCGAGGCCATCATCCAGCACGGTAATGACCACTCCTTTGCCCGTAATGCCCTTCTTCCAGACCGGGATCACGTGCAGGTCCAGTTTGGGCAGGGATGATGACATCCGGGTGTCTTGCTGGAAGGGGAGGATTAGGAAAGACAGTTTAAGTGAATATGTGTGCAATCCAGGGTCATATTCATGAGTACCGTTCAACACTCTCAGGTACTCTACTCTCAACCTCTTCATGAAGACAAAAGCCCTTTTTGTATTACTCAACCACTGACCCTTCCAACAAAAGCTGTTTGTTTGAAAATGAAAGCCGGCGATGTAATCGTCCATGCTGACCTTTTGGTTTGTGGAGACTATTTTCAGCCCAGACTAGAGCGTGAGGGGATTTCTTCTTATTGACCGATAATTAAATATCACAGAGCAGCTGTGCAATGATGGGAAATACACTGTTCGTATGGCAGTCCAATTCTGCCACATCAGAAACACCGCTAATAACTGCTAATAATTATATATA
>NW_015505473.1:933634-947751 GCF_001515645.1 Sinocyclocheilus grahami
ATATATATATATATACCTGTATATATAATTACGATGCAAAAGTCATACTTATGAAATAAAATAACAATTATGAAATGTTCAGACACTCAGAAGTCACAATTATGAGATAAATCTTTTTAATTCTAACATAAAACATAAGAAAAAGATTTACCAATGCATTATTTATAACATAAAAAGTCATGATGACCTAAAAGTCATACTTATGAGATTACGATTATTCATTATTATGAAATTTTCAGAAGTATGAGATAAAATGAAATTATGAGATAAAAAGTCAAAATTATGACATTAAAACATATTTATGCTGAAATTATGAGTCATAATTATGAGATACTAAGTCCAAATTATGAGATAAAAGTCAGAATTATATGTACCCAGTACCACACAGATAAAATATGAATCAAACCACACAGCGTTCTCCATACAGAAAGAATGGAAGCATATGAGTCATCTCTTTAATTGAATTATCAGCAGTCCTCTCTGGTGAAATGTAATTCATTCACTGAGCCATCTTTCTCCTCCATAAATCCACATCCTTCTTCTTTTCTATCTACCCTTTCATCTCACAAGATTGAACGTCATTCTTTCTTTCCCTTTTGAACCACCTGCCTTCACTGCCTCATCACTCATATTGACCAATAGAGCGCAACAGCGACCAGAAAGAATGGAAGCATATGAGTCATCTCTTTAATTGAATTATCAGCAGTCCTTTCTGGTGAAATGTAATCCATTCACTGAGCCATCTTTCTCCTCCATAAATCCACATCCTTCTTCTTTTCTATCTACCCTTTCATCTCACAAGATTGAACGTCATTCTTTCTTTCCCTTTTGAACCACCTGCCTTCACTGCCTCATCACTCATATTGACCAATAGAGCGCAACAGCGACTGCCCACTTTTCAGCAGCCTTGGATGAAGTAGTTTTTCTGTTCGTTAAAAAAACCCTTTGCTGTGACGCTCATATATTTAACTCAGGTGCTGTTCATTTCTTCTGATCATCCTTGAGATGGTTCTACACCTTCATTTGAGTCCAGGTGTGTTTGATTATACTGATTGGACTTGATTAGGAAAGCCACACACCTGTCTATATAAGACCTTACAGCTCACAGTGCATGTCAGGGCAAATGAGAATCATGAGGTCAAAGGAACTGCCTGAAGAGCTCAGAGACAGAATTGTGGTAAGGCACAGATCTGGCCAAGGTTACAAAAAAATTTCTGCTGCACTTAAGGTTCACTTAAGTGCTCAGGACCTCAGACTGGGCCTAAGGTTTACCTTCCAACAAGACAATGACCCTAAGCACACAGCTAAAATAACGAAGGAGTGGCTTCACAACAACTCTGTGACTGTTCTTGAATGGCCCAGCCAGAGCCCTGACTTAAACCCAATTGAGCATCTCTGGAGAGACCTAAAAATGGCTGTCCGCCAACGTTTACCATCCAACCTGACAGAACTGGAGAGGATCTGCAAGGAGGAATGGCAGAGGATCCCCAAATCCAGGTGTGAAAAACTTGTTGCATCTTTCCCAAAAAGACTCATGGCTGTATTAGATCGAAAGGGTGCTTCTACTAAATACTGAGCAAAGGGTCTGAATACTTAGGACCATGTGATATTTCAGTTTTTCTTTTTTAATAAATCTGCAAAAATGTCAACAATTCTGTGTTTTTCTGTCAATATGGGGTGCTGTGTGTACATTAATGAGGAAAAAAATGAACTTAAATGATTTTAGCAAATGGCTGCAATATAACAAAGAGTGAAAAATTTAAGGGGGTCTGAATACTTTCCGTACCCACTGTATATACTGTATATAACAACTACGTCAATGCTTCATGGGAGTGAAAGGTTACTTTTTTTTGGCACAATTTACATTTCCATGGTAACAGCAGCTTATCTGATTGGTTGAACACTCTTCCAGTTTATGGTAGAGCATAATTATGCAATTAATCTTCATTTATATAAAAACAAATGAAGTTAAAAATCAGTTGTAGCTTCAACGTATTCCACCACACACCAAGCTCTGAACTCATGGTAGGTTTGTCTTGAAAATCCTCTTTCTTTTTCACTAAAATGCAACTAATTTAATTTCTGACAATATTTACTTTTATGTTAGTCTAATGAGTTGAATATGAATAAACGAAGACGCTGACATCATCTAATAAGTTAAATTCAGCAACACAGACAGAGTTTGACATAAAACCAGGCAGGAACTTCATGAGCAATTAGGTTAAGAGGTGGCGGCGCTCACACAAACATGCTCCAAACACGAATAAAGAGGTTTAGAAAGAGCAAACTTGTTGAGCAAAAAGAACAAAAGGTCATTGCCGGTTCATGCCACTGCTAAATTGCATTTTAGAATAAAACGTTTGTCCAAAAAATTAATCCCTCAGTTGGAAATGCAAATGGAAGTTTTCAATTTGATTAGAGTGACTTACTATATAAACCATGAGCTGTGATCCATATTAGAGGCAGCTGAATCCTTCCCATCTGTGACTGTACGGAAGCCATTCTCTGCCATTAAGAGCTTGGCTTCCATAAAATAAACCCATCAATCCATTGTGTTTCAGTAAATTGGTACTAATGTGTGATTGGCTCTTCTGTTGTTTGGGATTAAGGAGGGTTCTCCTTTACAATCTAATTTTTGTTTAGCCATACTAAAAGCTCTGAAAGCTTAAAAACAATGGGTTTCAACTGCACATAGTGCCAAAGTCCAGAGGGACAACTGACCCAGTAATGAAGGCCTACAGACAGGAAATGTAATACATCATCCCAGAGAGGATTGTTGCAATGGCTTTTACAACACTTGTAAAAATCTAACAAAGCCGTTTGTAGAAGGATTTTGTCCACGTGAAATTTTTAAGTCCAACATACTGAGATCACTAAGGATTTTAAGCAATGATATTATATACAAGTAAACAAATTAATATTTCAACTTCTGCCAAATGACTAAAGACTGGAATACACTACATGACTTTTGCCCAGAGTTACATTCTGAACAAGTTGTCACTTGTTGCCACAAGACAGAGCCAGTCTGCAGATTTGAGTTGACAGATATCATAGTAAATTGCATAATGGTTGTAGACTCATTTTTTTAGCTTCAGACTAGGGCTGTGCAATTAATCGCATGCGATAGTCATGCGCATCTCGTCAGTAAAGCCGGTTCCGTGATTAGTAGTAAATCTCCATCATCTGCTTTCAGATGGAGCGACATTTGTCAGACACTCTGACAATTAGGCAATATCGCGTTCATTATCGCAGATCGAATCGCCTGCGATTATGAACACGATTTTGCGTAGCTTATCAGTGAACTACATATGTTTTTTTATTTATTCAGTGATTTATCATAATTTTTTTAATTGTTTCTGATTCGATTATAACATTCACAATGTATAACTGAATGAGTCATCCAGTCATAAAAGAGGTGAAAAATAATTATTTGAAATTGTAAAGATCATGATTATTGGAGTATATTTTACTAGAATATACTATTTCAGTCTTTCAGTTATTCTACAGACTTTCTTGCAAATATCAATGTGTTACTTGCCATTTCTTTGTAATTATTTGTGAAATTTACTAGCAATTTCTTAAAATCCCACACTAGTTTTTTTTTTTTAAAGTGAAGTACATAGTATTGTATTTGCCTTTTGACTTTCAAATTATTTATCTTAGTTGGTTCAAGGTTCAGAACTTCTTAAAAATATATATAGGGAAAATGAATGGGAAAAAAATACCTCCGGAATCAATGTTGCAGAGCCAAAGAAATTCAAATCGCGCTTTTGACAAAGTAAAGATGTTGAGACTCACCAGATACCACTGTTGATTCCACATAGGGTCGTCGAAGAGTTTGTCCACCGAGCAGTCCTTACATTCGGTCCCCAGCGGGGCACGTTTGGCCCTCCGTTTCTCATACTGCTGTTCAGCCCAAGAGACCTACAGAAGAAGCCACAGGTGCCCAGAACCATTTATTTTTGAATATCTCAGTGGGGTTTTGGAATAAATGCACATTTTATTATTACGTACTGTACACAGAATGAATGGGTTATGAAAAATCGCATACCCTATCATCTTCCGACAGACGTTTGGTGATATGATCCGCACTTCTTTTGGTCCTGCTAGGGTGACTGTGCCGTTTGAATAAATAATGGTTTTCCAGCGCCCCAATCTGCAGACAAATGAGAGAGAACTGACTGAAGAGATCGGTTCATATTTGGAGCTAAATTAAGCCTGGTCATAATGACGCAGTTCCCATCTGTCTGGTCTAGTCGGCCTGGAGCTATTCACAAAATTTTTTTTTTTAACAGAATTAATAGGTCTGTCAGCTAACTTACAGTTGTGCTTCCTTTATTTTCTATTCAATGAAATAAAACATTCTTATACAGTAAGAGAACTAAATGATACAACAGGTGAATGTTTACTCATATAAAAGTTGACACATATCTGATTAGCAGGTAAAAATTGTATTTACAATTGCATTTACTGAACAGCTTTATGGAGTTTATAGAGAAAAGGTTGATTCAGATATCATATCTAACATGTATATATGAAAAAGAATAAGTATCCTAGTTGCAAAACACATTCAACCATCACTCAACAAACATTTCACTGTATTATGGCTAAACAAATGTTCAAGGCAACTGATTAAACGCGTTTTTTTTTCATGATCTGGCAAAGCAACGGTGTTGCTATGAATAAACGCATTACACAACCACATCAACATACGATTTCATTCAACACGGATGCAAAGCAGAGCCAGATGTGTGTGAGACAAGTGTGTTATCCTACTATATGGAGGAAAAGCACAGTGTTTGGCGTGACTTACCTGTCGGACGAATTTGTATCCGAGCTCGTCGGCTATGGATCGGGCATTGTTGTATCCTCCTGGAATCTCCACCGCCCATTCGTTCAGATACTGTCTGTCCACAGCGGAGGACACCAGCGCACAGAACAGAGCAAGAATACTGCACAGCAACATTGGACGACATCTTTCTTCCATTTCAAATCAATTACAGACACTTAAAAATGATCTGGATGATCACGATGGATACGAAACAGTTAAATAGAAATAAGTTAATAAATAAATACAGAATATGTAAACACAGGAAATGTCAGTTCGGCTTCCTTGGTAAACGCTATATTCTCCAGTTAATTCTGATGCAGTGTGAGCGAGTAATTGAACGCGCATGGAGAGCCACCAATGAGAGAGTCGTGGAAGAGGAAGGGATGTTTACACGTCAAATTACGAACCGCTCTGTCAATTTCTACCTGGGGTAGGATGCTCGGGTCCCGGGGGAGTCGGGCGGGGTGAATTGCGCATGGAAGAGGAGGGGATTGTTTCTCTATAAATAGCCGACGAGCATTTCTACACTTAGAAATTTGAGCAGGAATGGAAGCTTTTGTTGAAAACATGAAATCTGAGAATAAATACAAGGTCCTGGGTTAGATTTTATAATCTCGTTGTATATGCAACTGTTCAAATCAATATCTCATTGGCCTCATTACCCTTAGACTAGTAGATATATCCGAAGTTAGACTAAATAAATAAGGGAACAGCTGTTCAGAAATAGTTAAATAGTTGGCGTAACTGTGTGCGTCATGAGGAGAAGGTTTCAGCACCGCAGCAGTGGACAGCTCCACAACACGAGCTGCATATGCAAATCATAAACAGCAATCACATGCATTCCAATACAGAAATCTAGCATGTTAAAGACACGTTTGTAAATATATTTTATGTATGTATGCATGTATCTATCTCTATAGACAGATATATACTGTATGTGGAACGACACACACAAATACATATAGGCCTACATACATAAAAAAAAAGGAAAATAAAATATGGTTTAGATGAATAAATGTAATTCATGTTTAATATATTTTCAATAGCATTTATGCCAATAAACAAATAGCAGAACACCTTACATGTTGACGAGTTGACAAGTTAATCATTAAGAAAAAAAAGAAAAAAAAGAAAAAGCTATATTTCTTAATAACATACTGACCTTAAGACTGTTGGCGGTCTATAGGGGTCCAATCTGTTTAAGGTTTTCTTGTCACATGACAACAAAAGGGCTTCATGTAAGTTGGTTGGCCACCAAATTGATTTGGCAGACTAATGATTTCAAACTATTAATACAATTCTAAAATATATTTATGTAATATAATGTGGAATAAACCTAATGGCATCATCAAAATACTTAAGTCATATGACTGAGAAACACCATTAATAAAGAGCAGGCTAGAAATACATATTACATTACATTTTAATGTCGTTTTTAAATATAAAATATTCACAATTCACATAACCAGTTTTTCTAAACAGGAAAATGAAAATAAATACAAGTAAATATTTTAAAACAATTCATCTAAAAAAAACAAACAAAGAAACATAGAATGGACAATATGTAGCCTATAATATCAACAGGAATGCTACGATGTAAAGCATGATGTAATCATACATTGTAGTGAATGAATTCAGTATGAAGATTTAGATCTTGAGACTGTGGTCCAGACTCATTCCCACCAGCTACGGCCCTGTGTATGAATATAAAGAAGCTCGTGATGAGGAGGTCATAAGCCCTCATGAATATTCACACCAGTTTATTCAGTCAGTGTCACAATGGTCCAGACAGAGCGGTCTATCGAGGCGCGTTCACTCTAGATGAACCCGAGGCGCAGTGTCGTGCCAAAACAAGTGCTTTTATCAAAGAGAGAGACTGGAATCGTGCGCTTTGAGAACCTTGAGAGACAGACACCGGCCTCTTTTGATGTCAGTGTCTTTTGTTTTGTGTGAGATTGTGCATGAGGCACACAGGTTCATTTGTTTTAAGGGGTTTATGAATCTGTGCATGTCACTCGAGAGCTACAATTTTGCTCTTGTTATCTCTGAATGGACTGTGTTGTGTCCAGGTGCATCTCAGTGCCAGTTGAATTTAGAGCAAACAGGATAAACCAGCTTTAAAATGGTCATTATTAGGAGTATTGTAATTTACTTTATAAATAGTGCACAGTTCATGTATGTAATGTTTATTAAACTGCGTGCCGTTTACCTACACAAGTCCAGGGGCAAGTTCAAGCTAAAACCGGTGTGCACCGTTTTGCTACGGTTTCCGGTTTGAACGACATGTTTCCTGGAAACGGTGTGCAACGGGGTTTGAGATGCATTTTCTCTTGTTTGGTGGGTTTATCAGCAATAATGATAAGTCTAATACTCACAATAAAAATAATAAGGTCATATAGATCATAACACAGTCTTGGAGGTAAGAAGTGGATGATCCTTCACCTGAAATGTTTGTCTTTTCATCCTGAAATGCGAGGCAAATGTTGGATCACAATAATTAGGAACCACAGTTTCCACAAATCCCTTCACTCGATTGGAATGTTCTCTTTTATTCTGGAGGGCAAGGGCAATGACTGTACCATTGAGTGTATTTTGCAGTATTAAACATGTATTTATACCGATTTCATCAGGTTCCGAAAATTCTTCAAAAAGAACACAAAGAATGGCCTTCTCAGCTGCCATAGTTGCAACTCTTGCGTCAGCAGAACAGGGTGTTCAACGCACCACCGTTTCCGTTTAAAAAACGTTTTGCACCGTTTTTGTCGGGGCTGAACGCAGCCCTGGTGACTGAAGCATTTCCGGATAAAATCAATTGTTTGGCCCCATTCTAGAATAAAACGACGAGTTGTGATGCTGGAATGGGTCTGTCAAGGTGCAACATAGCGCCAAATAAGTTTTAACATTTATTAAATCTTAAAATAACAAACGCCAAATATAGCACAGTGGATTGCTGCTTCCATAAATCAGCCCGTCAATTTCGTGAAATTTTTTACCAATTAATTAGCTCACCAAACGTTTAGAACAGACGTTTGGGTACACTGTGGAACTCATATTGCAGGGTTAAAAAAATCAGTTGCTTTAAGGATTGAAATGAAAAATTTTTCATAATTTTTTAATGCAACAAAACTGGAAGCAACTTACCTTCAAATCTACTTTAAAAAAAAATCTTACTTATAAATCAAAATATTATACAAAAATTCAACCTCTTAAAAAAACAAATGTCAGCAAAAACGTCTGTTGGGAATAGTAGGCTAATGAAAGTTTTGCAAAAAAATTTTTTATTAGTGTTTTATTCCAGTAATATTACTCCTTATAGACAACAACTAATAACTCACCTTTCACAGTTTGCTATATAGTTTCGGTTGCTCCGTAAATAAATGATAGAAATATTATATAAAAATACATAATACATGCATAATAAAAATGACAAAAACCTTACATATTGTTTTGCAACTTAAATATATATCATCTCTTAATAACAAACATATACCTGGCACTTAAGCGCTTCCCAGATGCACCTGCCTCTCAAACAGGAAATGGAACTTTACTGTCCTTTTATTGTTCACATGCAATAGTTTATATGATTTATGTTATTTTTAAAATAAATTTAGATGTAGTAAACATGAATGTTAAATGTATAGCTTTCTGTAAAATATATTCCAAAACAATAAATATTTTTATATTTAAATATTTATAAATATTTTCTTTTCTTTTTCTTTTGAACTATCAGGGCCTGAGACTGTGCATGTTATTATGCGTCAGCCAAGCAACTGCCATTGAGATGAATGGGAATGCGAACAGATAGCTAGACAATGCATGAAAATAAATCAGCAGGTCTTTTCTCAGAGTAGACCTATCAGTTGGGCTTTTGAGCAAACTCCATTTGCTGAAGCAGCTGCAGTCATCCACATCCACCTAGCAACACCTGTTTGCATTAAGCAGAACGTGTTAGACTTTGCACCTGGAAATAGATGAGGAAAAGTAGCAAAGTTCATGAATGAGATGCATGTTTGTATTCTTTAAAAAGGGGTTGGAGAGTTGGCCAGAAAATAGAGAGTTTACAAAAAAAACTTTTGGCTAATATACCAACTGTCTTTACTGGATCAACGTTGGCGGGTTGCCACTGCGCAAACCAAAGGCTTGAAGGATTTTCTTAGCATCGGAAGTACTCAGTCATGCAAAACGCTCCTTTTTCTGGTAATGTACTGTGCAATTAAAAAGCCTTAAAAGGCTTCACTGATCAAACATGCACAAGCACAAACACTCTCATGCACACAAGCAGGTCAAATGTGGAAAAACCTGATCAGCCAATTGAGATAATCTCTCGCATCTGATTACTGCCATCTCATCTAAGCTGTCACCGTAATAGCTGGGGTTGTCATTAAGAGACGTGGTAACACGTAATGGTGCATGAACAATAAGTGGGGTAAAACCATGACCTGCGAAGGGGGATGGGGTGAGACAACAGGAAATAAAGGTCTGATGGAGCAATGGACACTCTGAATCAGGCCAGTAGACGTCATGGAGGCCATGCTGGCTGTGTAAACAGTGTGTTTAAACTGCTGCGGACAAATTAAGTGTAAAATGAATTGAAATCTAGAGCGAAAAAGCGATGGATTTTGCATTCTGCTTGGCCTATTAATAATCATCTTTTGATAAGGTCTTATGGCAATCAGTCTCAGTAATCACAGTAGGGAAAATCAGTGTTGCTCAATGAGATATAAACTACTCAAAGGTTTGAACAGGTAGGCAAAAATGATGTATTTAAAGCTTTCTGATTCTCAGCGGACAGTGTGCTGGAATGAATGGCTCTTTAGAGCAAGAACTATAAATAAAACTGTAAAAAAATATTTAAAAGCTTAAACTTATTTATTTAGTTTAACTTGAAGCGCTATAATGACTAAAACTGAAACTAAATGAATAAATATGAATCAAAACTATATAGACATACTTTCAATTTAAAATAAAAACAACAAAATTCTACTAAAACGTAAAAATTAAAGTGAAAACGGAAAAGTAAAATCTATTTTAAAATATTATCTATTTATAGCATATATCAATTATACTAAAAGATACTCACTCACTTTCAATCATTCAACTGAACTGGAAAGACAAGATCCGACTTAAAGAGCCATTTATTCCTGAGTCTCACATTACCTGGTTAGAACCAGAACAAGCAATGCACTTTTCCGGAATTAATTTGTACAGTCCGTGGCACAGACTGTACAAAACGATTATTCTGAATGGAAAGAACCGACTCAAAAGAGTGTTGCATACTGTCAGCTGTCTCAAAACAATCAATGCACGATTCGGGAATGGCTCTTTTGAGTCGGTTCTTTTCTTTCTGGTCTGAATCATCATTTCGCACAGTTTGTAGTACTGAAATTAATGATTTTAGTTTGATGATAAAGGGTAGGCCTACGTTATTAATTTTCAAAGCAAATTGTACTTATGATTCACCTAGCTGCTCCAGAGAACAAACTGAATCAACGATGAATCGACGTCTCTTTGCCATATCTGTGACGATAAAATGGGCAAAAACGTCCAATAGATTTGCATTGAAAGAGCGCCCCTAGCTTCATCTAAGGATGAAAATATACTAATATCCTTGAGGGTGGGCTCTTTCAAAGAATTCACATAGATAAAACCCCACACACCCAAGCATCATGATGGCAATGACTTTTGCACAGCCAGACTCACTCACATTTCTTCAAAAAATTAAATGGTTTATTACTATTATTGTTTTTATTATTTTAAATGGTTGATAACATTGATGTAGGGCAGGCTATGTACTAAATGGCTTATAAAATAGCAGTTCTTGCCAGCAGTCGTCTGAGTCAATGTTGTTCTGACTCAGACCAGGTATACTAATCTTCGCTCTCTTTCTTTCTTCCTCACACGCATGCACACACATTCTTTTCTTATCGCCTACATTTGTCAAGGATGTGTAGTTGTCATGGAAACCTTTCTCTCCTTCGCTATCTCTCTTCTTCTATCTTGCTGTCAGTGCTCAGTGTCATATCAGTGACACAAATATTGGAGGAAATGAATCTGATCATATGACCATGCAACAATGACCAGCAGCCGGATTTATCGCACAAGATGACAACACTGGATATAAGCTTTGCATAAAACACGAAGGAGACAAACTGCAAATTTTAGGCCTATAGTCCATTCACAAGCCCGAGGACAAATGATCAATGTGTCGCTTGCCAATATGGACTTCAGTCTTTATCATCTGTACATAAGAGTACTAATGTTTTTCCCATAAAGCACAGAGAGTCAACATCCTGAAAAACAGTGCTTCATGATACCCTCCATTGTTGATATAACTGTAAAAGCCTGGTGTGGCCTGGGCCAGTAATTAGGTTTCTGTTTAGTAGCCTGGAAGTTTCTATACAGGCAGAGCGAGAGATAGCCGACAGCTCTCAAAGGCACAGGGCTCCCTAAGGTTGAGTACTGCTTGTTTCTATGGAAAAAAATGACCAGAGGAGCCAATTAAAAGGAACATGCAATGTTCATGTGCATGCATGTAAAAAATATAAGAAGCTGACAGAGAAAAAAAAAGGCACCAAAAATTGCAAACTGACAAAATAGTGTTGAATAATCAGTCACATCTATATCAGCATATTATACACACACATCTATATCAGCATATTATACACACACACACAGACAGACAGGCAGGCACAGGCAGGCAGGCAGACAGACAGACAGACAGACAGACAGATAGAGATTTGAAACAGATGAACTTTTAAGAACTGAATTGCTATTTTGAAACTGAATTGTTAAATTGATATGCCATCTTTAAAATGCGGTCCTCATTATGCTGGAATAACAGCAAAACATGTTGCAATGGTCAAAACAAGCACTGCTACACTTTTAAAAATAAAGGTTCATTATTGGCATCTATGGTTCCATGACAAACCTCTAACATCCATCCATGGAACTTTTCCATTCCAAAAAGGGTTCTTCATATTGAATTTTTTTTCTTCTTCTATACTCTAAGAAAAAATGGTTTTCTTAAAGATGGTTCACTGAAAGGTTCTTTGAGGAACCAAATTTGGTTCTTCTACAGAAACACTGCACAAACCCCCTTCTGCACAAACTTTATTTTTAAGAGTGCAATGGGAAAAAAAATACATCAGTTTCTCTGAGAATGAAATAGTGCTTTAGACTAGTTTTTCCCCAGTCTTTGTGAGGGTTCTTCTTATCTGCTGTGCTTACAGAAGGTCAGCTGAACATCTGCGATATCTCTGTAGCTCTAACCATCACACGGATGCGCTAACCTAAAGGCTAATTGCTCCTGGAGCCGAGAACAGTGACATCCGTGAGCCCGTCACATCTCTCAATGTCATGCATGACCTTTCAAAACAAGGAGAGAGGAAAGTGACACTCTTCCTGTGAGCATGACAGAATAAAAGTGGAAAAATTTTAACATACACTCTCCAGTAACCTATTTGCAAATGATGGTGCAATCATATTTTCAGTAATATAAACTGTTTGTAGCTTTGTTGGGTTTTACCTGAAAGTCAATCAAACCTTAAGTGCAAAAAAACTTTAGTTTGACCTTAAACTTTTGTAATCTGTATTTCTTTCAGATAGGAAAAACCATTTGATGTCTTCCTTTTATTTTGGAAAATATTAAGCAGATTTTAACATTATATTTACAGAATGCTGTAATGACAGAGGCCCCGTCAATATTCTACACTCTTAAAAATAAAGGTGCTTCACAATGCCATAGAAGAACCTTTTTGTCTAAATGGTTCCATAAAGAACCTTTAACATCTGAAGAACCTGTCTGTTTCACAAAAGGTTCTTTGTGGCGAAAGAAGAAAGAGATGGTTCTTTAAAGAACCTTTGACTGAATGGTTCTTTGTGCAACCAAAAATGGTTCTTCTATAGCATCACTGTGAAGAACCTTTTAAGCACCTTTATTTTTAAGAGTGTACAGCAAAACAAAATCAGGAAAGCTGATTCAAATGATGGTAAAGTTTCATGAGTTATTCCTGTTTTTCCTGTAACCCCCATAGACTCACTTACACCACAATGATGAATCTTAATTGTAAGACCATTTGAGCTCTTCCTGACAACCATTGTTTCTTTTGCCACATCCAGTGAGCCCTAAATACAACCCCCTAAACCACGGCATTAATTATTTAATGTCCATTACACTTCAGGACAATTGCCTTAAAATACCAGGAAAAAATCGTCTCATGGTTCCCCGAGTAGGGAACGAGACACTCTAGGGGTCGCTATGGGGAACGCCTCGTCGTGTCCAGTGTCTGAAGCATACATTCAAAAAACACCAACAACACGTTGGCCGGCGACAGCCATGACGTCACTATCTGTGTGACTATAGTATAAATAGGCGCCGAGAGAACACATCATCCACTTCTTCGTCTGAAGCTTGCGTCCGAAGCATGGCAGGAAACCAAGAGGACGCAGTGTTTCGTTCCCTACTCAGGGAACCATGGTTACATACGTAACCTGAGACATTCCCTTTCAAGGGAACTTCGAACTGCTTCCTCTAGGGGTCGCTATGGGGAACGGTATACCCACGCCACCATGCTGAGGGGAGGGCATGTCAGAAAACCATGGCGAGCACTAAGTACCAACTCTACCATAGCCATGGGAGTTGCCCCTGGGACGTTAAGACGGCTGTCAGTGACATTATCCCCTATGGCCAAAGGCCTAGGCTACATACCCCAAAAACGTACCTGTTAGGGCCAGACCTCCTGGGTCCGGGGTAGAGCTCAAGGCTTGGAATCAGGAATAGATTCATTTAAGGGAATACGACCAAGAGCCTAGAATCATACTAAGTCTTGTCCTGTCACACAGGGGCTACCTCATGCTCTGCATATGTTGAAGGAACTGTCTCAACAGACCCCTAGTAGCAACACCCTGTTAAAAGTGGGTATCCGGAGGATACTAGGTGGAGTGGTGCCCAAGGTGGAACCGAGGCTTAACCAGCTCAAGAAAGGGCACGAAGCTGCTGTGCGAAGCCCTCACCATACAGGATTTTAGAAAGAACGCAGAGTACTAGCGTGCGAACTTACCACAGTGTGGATTTTAGAAAGTGTACAAAGACTTACGTGCACACTTACCATAACCATTCTAAGGGGCCCTCGTGGCACTCTGAAAGAGCAGACCATAGATGGAAATGGTGCATCCCAAAACACTATGTTTGAGAAGTCATCAACTCGATCTAAGGTATAATGCTGGAGTGGCTAGCAGTAAATCTCTAGCTGAGGGAGCAAACACCCAGCTCTCAATCGAGAGGGGG
>NW_015505473.1:948558-949354 GCF_001515645.1 Sinocyclocheilus grahami
CAGCCCACGGAGCGAGGAATCCAACTCCTCAGAAAGGGAGAGAATTCAAACGCTCGAAAGAAAGCACCAAGCTCGCAATAACCCTCAATGGTGAGGGGAGTGATGCTTAAAAAGTGTGTCAACAGAGACACACTGGTTGAGTGGAGCCCAAGGTACCGGGGTCTAAACCAACTCAGAGAAAGGGAACAAGGATAATAACACGTGACCCTTACCATACAGGATTTCAGAAAAGTGTGCAAAGTATAACGTGCACACTTACCACTATGCGGATTTTAGAAAGTGTGCAAAGTGTTCAGCGTGCACACTTATCACCATGTGGATTTCAGAAAGTGCACAAAGCTTAGCGTGTGCACTTACCATAGCATGGATTTAAGAGCTTCCCAAGCATCTGTTCACAGATACCCGGAAGTACTGAGCCAAACGGGAGAGGCAAGCTCAAATACAACCCTCTAAGGCGAGGGGAGCACTGACTGAGACAGCATTACACAAGAAGGTTCTCGCAAATGCCAACTATATTTCCCGCTCGATGCCTCAGCAAGAGGGGATATCCTGGTGACCAGGAAGCCCCTCAGGGCGACCTAGATACGGTGTACCAGACAGGGCAGCCTGAAAGCATAAGCCCAGCCCGGACGTCTAGAAAATTCTGCAGTGCTGTGCCGGGGGCCTGATGATCAAGAAGGCTCCCGCAGAAGCATGTGACCTGGCAGCATGATCCAGGAAGCATGAAGCCAAAAACAGGCTATCATACCGGCTGGACACCATATCGACGAGTGAAGTAAACACTGCAAGTCGAGCA
>NW_015505473.1:949442-949825 GCF_001515645.1 Sinocyclocheilus grahami
ACCAGCGCAATAAATACACACACACACATATACATATATATATATATATATATATATATATATATATTAGAAATGGATCGTACTCACCCACTATGGTTCCCGCGCAAGAGCCCCGTTCAAGAAGCGACCCGAGGAAGCCTCAGTAAGGTTGTCACTATGAAGCCATAGAACCAACCAAACATCCAGCCTAGGAGACTGTAATGCAGGAAGTTCCTACCTAATCTCGGTCAGGTGGAGAGATGGTGGTTATAGGGGAATTAGGAAAGGGAAGGTAAGGGCAGATGTAAGACCCCCAAAGGAAATGAGTAGATACTCAAGTATCACTCTGATCCGGACAAAAGTGCTGACGCCTTGTCTGGATCACATCCCTTAGGTCTTGCCTA
>NW_015505473.1:950589-1061753 GCF_001515645.1 Sinocyclocheilus grahami
GACCTGTGTTGTTCGGGCTCAGACCTGGACCTTCGTGGAGCACCGCCATCGTGCGCAATGAAGCGACAGCCTGACCTGCTGCTGCATATGCCCTGCCATTCAAGCGAGATGTATCCTTAAGGGGCTTAGATGGTCAGGAGGGAGTCTTAAGAGAGGATGTCTCACCATAGAGAGATAGCTAGCCAGCGTCTCTTCTACGGGAGGCATCTTATCATAGCCGTTTTCGCGCATCGCCTCGATGTTGGCATAACTCGTATGCTTGAATCGATGGATGCGTGAGGAAAATGGCCTCTTCCATTTCCTCTCGGTCTCTGTATGGATATCAGGAAGAAAGGAAGGCTCACCTGAGCTGGAGGGTTATGGCCAGAAAGATAGCATTCATCGAGACGACCTTGCGATGTCACTTTCTTGGCCCGCTTCTATGGCAAGTCAAGCCTCGCCATGGCGTGATCCATAACTTCCAAAACTCATCATTTCGGGCTCAGACCTGGACCTTCGTGGAGCACCGCCATCGTGCGCAATGAAGCGACAGCCTGACCTGCTGCTGCATATGCCCTGCCATTCAAGCGAGATGTATCCTTAAGGGGCTTAGATGGTCAGGAGGGAGTCTTAAGAGAGGATGTCTCACCATAGAGAGATAGCTAGCCAGCGTCTCTTCTACGGGAGGCATCTTATCATAGCCGTTTTCGCGCATCGCCTCGATGTTGGCATAACTCGTATGCTTGAATCGATGGATGCGTGAGGAAAATGGCCTCTTCCATTTCCTCTCGGTCTCTGTATGGATATCAGGAAGAAAGGAAGGCTCACCTGAGCTGGAGGGTTATGGCCAGAAAGATAGCATTCATCGAGACGACCTTGCGATGTCACTTTCTTGGCCCGCTTCTATGGCAAGTCAAGCCTCGCCATGGCGTGATCCATAACTTCCAAAACTCATCATACGCAGGGCAGGAGGATTGGGAAGGCTCAGCCTCAGCTTCTTTACCCTCCTCATACATCAACTGCTCTTCCTGGGTCGAACTCAGCAGAGCACAGGCCCCTGGATCAGACGATGTTAAATTAAATAACATTATCCTTCAGCGGCTCAATCTCGTCCACAGCCAACGAGCACAAGGGGGAAAG
The DNA here is from genome assembly GCF_001515645.1 of Sinocyclocheilus grahami. Lineage (NCBI taxonomy): Eukaryota > Metazoa > Chordata > Actinopteri > Cypriniformes > Cyprinidae > Sinocyclocheilus > Sinocyclocheilus grahami. Next base: position 951,709 of record NW_015505473.1, read on the forward strand.
CCCCTCTTTAAACTCATCGGCCAGATCCACCTGCGATCCCCACAAGCTCATTTTCCTCAGCGCCTCGGCACCGAAAAGAGAGACAAACGAGAGCGGAGCTTTTTCATTGGAAAACGCTCGCAGTGAATGCAGATTGCCCTCTCGAGGACATCGTGTGCGTGCTCCTCGCCCAAACAAAAAAACTTAGAGATCGCATGTGTCATCAGATGTCAAATAACGACGATACGGATGCACACATCCTCTAAACGCCTTGTTAGTGCTAGCCATAATGAAGGAATAAAGATCGCTCTTACCATGGAAATGCACGCTTCAAACATTTCCTCTCGGTCTCTGTATGGATATCAGGAAGAAAGGAAGGCTCACCTGAGCTGGAGGGTTATGGCCAGAAAGATAGCATTCATCGAGACGACCTTGCGATGTCACTTTCTTGGCCCGCTTCTATGGCAAGTCAAGCCTCGCCATGGCGTGATCCATAACTTCCAAAACTCATCATACGCAGGGCAGGAGGATTGGGAAGGCTCAGCCTCAGCTTCTTTACCCTCCTCATACATCAACTGCTCTTCCTGGGTCGAACTCAGCAGAGCACAGGCCCCTGGATCAGACGATGTTAAATTAAATAACATTATCCTTCAGCGGCTCAATCTCGTCCACAGCCAACGAGCACAAGGGGGAAAGCCCCTCTTTAAACTCATCGGCCAGATCCACCTGCGATCCCCACAAGCTCATTTTCCTCAGCGCCTCGGCACCGAAAAGAGAGACAAACGAGAGCGGAGCTTTTTCATTGGAAAACGCTCGCAGTGAATGCAGATTGCCCTCTCGAGGACATCGTGTGCGTGCTCCTCGCCCAAACAAAAAAACTTAGAGATCGCATGTGTCATCAGATGTCAAATAACGACGATACGGATGCACACATCCTCTAAACGCCTTGTTAGTGCTAGCCATAATGAAGGAATAAAGATCGCTCTTACCATGGAAATGCACGCTTCAAACAAAACGGTCAGTGAAGACGAAGAAGAGGATGATGTGTTCTCCCGGTACCTATTTATACTATAGTCGCAACGGTAGTGACGTCATGGCTGTCGCCGGCCAACGTGTTGTTGGTGTTTTTTCAATGTATGCTTCAGACACGGGTCACGACGAGGAGTTCCCCATAGCGACCCCTAGAGGACGCAGGTCGACGTTCGAAGGGAACCCTACACTGTAAAAAAAAAAAATTTTCTGCAATTGTTACCTGATTTAACCAATAAAGATTCTAAATAGTTCATTTAGAAGTTACCATTTTCAGGTTTCCATACCCCAATGAATCTGCAGAGTTATTATAGTATAATTTATGTACTATTATAATATTTATTCATATTTTTATATTTTCTAGTATTGTTTTAGTTTTAGCTTACATTTCAGTAATTTTTATTTTGCCTTGTTTCATTTAATCTTTTATAAATTTTATTATAAGTATTTTTTCTATAGATTTTTGTTTAGCTTCTTTAGTTTATTTTTATTTCAGTAATTCATATATTATATAAATAGTAGGCCTATATAAAAAATATTTCTCATCTTTATATACAACACAAGTTCTTTAAGTTTTTTTTTCAGTTTAATTAATAGTTGTATTTTAAAATTATATGAATATATAAGCTTTTTTAAACAAAACATTTTTTTTAACGTTTTAACAATAACAATGCAAATTTGTCACTCAATTTGACATAACGCATGTCAGATAAATTAGCTCAACATTCATTATCATTTCAATAAATTAAAAAGGATTTCATTGGTTGTGAAGACAAGTACATGTAAGTCACGTATTTGTTTCACGTAATTGTAAATGAAAGACTTGTTCATTTAATTTAGTTTTAGTAAATCAATACTCCCAGCCACTGGCGTGGTCACAAAACAAACAGTTGATTTCATGAACTACAGGTCAATAGATACTACAGTGGTGCCTTGAGAACTGAATGAATTAAAAAGAGTCGAGCCAGCAGCCCCCTTTAAATGATTGTGTCCCTTCTGTCTTATCTGAGGCAGAGGACCTTCATCCCCACACAGATAAAGACACACACTCATTCAAACGGACAGCAAAGCCTCGGCCGCTAGTGCCTTTGTGAATGTTATCACTATCACAGGGTGTCTGTAATTATCAAACGTTTAGAGGATCCTGCAAACATGAGGGCTCCACTCAGGATGTTACCGGTATGGCAGGTTTTAGTGTGGATGGGGCTTCACTTCTCCTCAGGGTGTTCTGTGAAGAATGAGTCACACTGCCTTCCTGGCTGCTGCCATTACTGACTACATTATAGATTGCTGGGAAATGAAAACCAATAGTGATGATGTAAATAAAAAGGTGGCAGAAGTGGCCATTACTTCATCATGACACATCCTCATGTACACAATATTAAATCATTAGACACATGGTTTAATGGTCTCTTTATAGAAATGACTTTTCCACTGAACAATATTTTACTTCTCCTCAGGGTGTTCTGTGAAGAATGAGTCACACTGCCTTCCTGGCTGCTGCCATTACTGACTACATTATAGATTGCTGGGAAATGAAAACCAACAGTGATGATGTAAATAAAAAGGTGGCAGAAGTGGCCATTACTTCATCATGACACATCCTCATGTACACAATATTAAATCATTAAGACACATGGTTTAATGGTCTCTTTATAGAAATGACTTTTCCACTGAACAATATTTTTGTGCACAATTATTGTACTATTTTGTTATACAAATATAATCTAAATCAGGCATAATATATAAGGAGACAACTTCAAATGTTTTATTTTGGATTAAACTGTATTTTATTTTTTATCATTTTGGGTTTTGACAAATACAATGAATAATATAAACAGTAAATGATCATAGCATCTAATTTATTACATCAATTTGCAATGTAGAAAACGAACTGAGAAATAGGGTAATCTCGCCACCTGCTGGAATTTTATGGCAATGTGTTGTTTATTATGAGGCTTAAATCACCAACACAGAATGTGTTTAATTATGGGTAACATGAATATTCTAACCATATTCTCAGACAATTAAACACCTATTTTATAAAGGTCCATCTGAAACAAAATTATCCAGTGGTGAATTCTTGCAAGCAATTTTTTAATTAGACAGCTGTATCTATAGTTATTATTACAGTTATAATAAAACTGTGGTAACTTTTTGACAACCCTGGAAAATAAATAAATAAATAAATGTTTTGGAAAAAAAATTGCAGTGGTAACAATAATTGCAGCAACTATATTCTGGTGGACATTATGGTCAGTGGATTATTGCAAACAAAAAATAAAAAATAAAATAAAATAAAATCAATCAGCATACTAATAGCAGTCATTTTTAATAGGGTCAGTCTATGGGTAACATGAATATTCTAACCATATTCTCAGACAATTAAACACCTATTTTATAAAGGTCCATCTGAAACAAAATTATCCAGTGGTGAATTCTTGCAAGCAATTTTTTAATTAGACAGCTGTATCTATAGTTATTATTACAGTTATAATAAAACTGTGGTAACTTTTTGACAACCCTGGAAAATAAATAAATAAATAAATGTTTTGGAAAAAAAATTGCAGTGGTAACAATAATTGCAGCAACTATATTCTGGTGGACATTATTATGGTCAGTGGATTATTGCAAACAAAAAATAAAAAATAAAATAAAATAAAATCAATCAGCATACTAATAGCAGTCATTTTTAATAGGGTCAGTCAAAAAAAAAATCTGCCAACAGAGGTTAGTATGGAACAAAAATGCAGCAGTAGCCTTCATGTGAAAAAACCCTATTCATTAATGAGAATTTAGTTTTAAGTTAATTAATTACCCTAACAAACAAAGCATTGATATTTCTTTCAACTTAACTTAATTAAGAAGAGATATTTATTCCCATTATCTTCAGTTTATCTAATTAGTTTCACTACGCAGTTAACTGGCAGACAGATTTGAGTAACAATCTGTTTCTACACCATCAAATCTGAAGTATATATTGGGTTTAAGGCAAAGAAGATTAAAATGCAGCATGAATCAATCATCTTGTCGCAGGAAAGTGAACTGAGGGGAAATAATTTTAAGTGAAGAACAAGAGAAAAATTGTGTCACACCTGTGTGACTCACCAGCAGCTTTCTCGGAGCGAGATCCGGGTGTATAATATCTCCAGCATGAGCTCAAGAATGCTGGCAGGAAATCTTTCAAGAGCATTTCCTGCAACATCTGTTGCTTCTGGTGAAAAACACAGAGCCTGTTTCACACAGGAGGGGATACTAGCTGGGTTTCTCTTTTTTCTTCTGCATGTGTGTCTGAGGAAAAGACAGATTTGAGTAACAATCTGTTTCTACACCATCAAATCTGAAGGATATATTGGGTTTAAGACAAAGAAGATTAAAATGCAGCATGAATCAATCATCTTGTCGCAGGAAAGTGAACTGAGGGGAAATCATTTTAAGTGAAGAACAAGAGAAAAATTGTGTCACACCTGTGTGACTCACCAGTAGCTTTCTCGGAGCGAGATCCGGGTGTATAATATCTCCAGCATGAGCTCAAGAATGCTGGCAGGAAATCTTTCAAGAGCATTTCCTGCAACATCTGTTGCTTCTGGTGAAAAACACAGAGCCTGTTTCACACAGGAGGGGATACTAGCTGGGTTTCTCTTTTTTCTTCTGCATGTGTGTCTGAGGAAGACAATAACCAGAGACAGACATACAGAGAAAACAGTTCGATTTCTTTCATTTCTCACACTCATGTCATTCCAATCTCATTTGAGCTAGCGATTACATGGTTTCAGACGCTAGAGAAAATGTTTGCATCCTTTTTCAGATTTGAAAGCCTTAGCTCCCGTTAATTTGAAACACATGGAGTGCATTTCTTCAGAATTTCTCCTTTGTTTTCCACGGATGAAAATGAGTAATATTACAGTGTGATGAACTTTTCCTCAAAGGGGTCCTATTATGCGTTTCCACTTTTTCAACTTGAGTTAGTCTGTAATGTTGCTGTTTGAGCATAAAAAAGATCTGCAAAGTTACAAAGCTCAAAGTCCAGTTCAAAAGGAGATATTTTATTTAACAGAAATCACTTTTCAAAAACTACAACGAACGACTCGTTTGGACTACAACGCATATTTTCCGGGATTTGTGATATCATAAATATCGACGAATGGGAGGAGACCTGGTTGAGCTGCATCACTATGTCAGAGACAGCTAGCTTTCCCAAGGCAGACGCACTTAGAGTGGTTACAATCATCCGGGTTTAAATCTCGCTCAAATTTATTTGATTTGGACGCAATATTTACACTGAAGCTAGCAGGCGGCTATGGTAAGGGGCGTGACATTTCCCGACCAGGCGCCGAGTGCTGCCAATCACAACACACACTGGCCCAGCTAACCAATCACAGCACATTTCGTATTTCAGAAGGCGGGCCTTCATTTGATACAGGAACTATTCGAGCCGTTCATGCCAGACTGAGGAGAGAGGTGTTGTAATAATGTAAAATATGTTAAAAATAATGTGTTTTTCAAACAACCTAGTATGAGAGCCTGTTCTAGTACACCCCCAAAACAAAATCAAGACTTTGTGAAAGAGCATAATAGGACCCCTTTAAGACAGGGAGGAGAGGAAAAATGAAGCGTTTGAGGGGGTGTTTGCTTAATCAGAAAATGCATATGCAACACATTACAATTATAAATACAAGTAATAAAAACATCTGTGTACGTTCAAGTTAGACACTGTTTGAACAAAGAACGTGCATGCACACACACACACACACACACACACACACACAATAGCCTCAAAACAAACGCAAATTCACTTTGACTCTGCAAGTTTCACACACGGTTTGATTTACCTCAGACCTCCTCAAAGCCTCAGGCACAGATTGATTTTTCACAGTTCGCAGGAGGAGCAAATACTGTGCCACAAGCCCACCTCTGCTGAAAGCGAAGCTGTGTCGTGTTTTTAAAGCCCGTGATATTCCTCAGACATGCCGCACAGAAAGCGATGTCATGGTCGTAAGAAAAACAGCAAGGAGGTATGTTTTTCCACATGCAATTTACACTACCTTGTAGTATTCGGTATACCACTGTAAAAGGTTAACATAATGATTAAGCTTGGGAACTGTTATTATTCTGAACCGATTCCTTTTTACAGAGGGTGCATTCACCAACAACTGAACTTTGAGTACGTGAGAACTTGTGTTTCCTGAACTTTTCTGTTTTACTAAATCTACAGCGAAAACTACAGCAATCAGCAAAGTTCGATTCCTGAACGAATGACTCTTATGATTCAGTTCTTTTGAGTGAATCAAAGCATACATCGCGATCGCGACTAGTAAAGAATGATTCTCGAAGGATTGACTCTTAGGAGCCGGTTCTCTTTGGCAAATCAGATCATATAGCGCAACCACTGAAATTTGATTCCCAAACGAATGATTCATATGAGTCGTTTCCCCCCCCAGTGAATCAAAACAGCCTACAGCGTGACCAGTGTACGGTCCGATTTCAGAATGAACGACTCTTATGAACAGGTTCTTTTTAGTGAATCTGAACACATGTGAATCATTCGAAACAGTTACTTAATTGCGAAATTAAGCACGATTTGACATGACATGGGGTTGTGGGGAAAAAATAAAAGATATCATGACAAATTTCTTTCCACGATGTACTAATTCGCAGTTATAAATCGCGGAAACGAATTATTAATTCGTGGCTGCGATTTTCCCCCGCATGTCATGTGCGCGGCTCTGTAGCAATTTAAGCGCAATTTATTCAACATGTCTGATTTAAAATAGGCCTAAACTAAGAGCGGGTCAGTTCGGAGTCCTAAAACCTGGAAGAAAAATTCAAATTTTCTGCGTCTTGTTCCATCGGAAAGTTTTATGTTAGGGTAAAATAAGGTCTGTTGTTAAAGGGGTCATATGATGCTATTTTACAGATCATTATTTTGTGTATTTGGTGTAATAGAATATGTTGACATGCTTTAATGTTCAAAAAACACATTCTTTTTCAAATACTGTACATTATTGTAGGTCCTCTATGCCCCGCCTCTCTCAAAAGCGCAGTCTGCTCTGATTGGCCAGCTGACCCAGTGCATTGTGATTGGCCGAACACTGCAAGCACGCGTCGGAAATGTAACACCCCTTATACCATAATCGCGAGCGTCAGCTTTCAAAGTAAATATCAAGACAGTTAATAATATCGTTAGTTTTACCCATAGACTGTATAAAAACATGGACGTAGTGTCCGTGACGTCACCCCTAGATTTCCGAAGAGCATTTTTGAAGCCTTAAGTAGGCGGAGCCGGCCGTCGCCATCTTGGCAAGCGCGTCACCGCGCGTCACTCCCGGATAATCAAAAATGGGCAAAGAGGCGGGAGCAGGTTGCTGAAGCCACGCCCACCTAGCTCGACGGTGGAGACAGCAGTGGCAATCCACCTGTCACTCAAGTGGCCACGCCCTTAATTATGCAGAATTTGAAGGCTTAATATAATTTAAACGGATGAGTTATAAAAAAAAATTCACCCCCTCACAGTTGTCATTCAAGGGCAAAATTAGCTATATAGACCAAAATCATTTTTTGAACTAGGCTGTAAACATGTTTTTTTCTGTTGTAAAGTTGTAAATTTTAACATGGGGAGTCTATGGAACTGACTCCCTTTTGCAGCCAGCCTCTAGCGGCCAGTTGATGAATTACAGTTTAAGTCACTTCCTTGTTGGCTTCACGAGAGCGAGGGGGAGTTTGCCGCTTGGTTTTACCATCAGTTCAAGCCCGAAAGGGCAACAGAGTCGTGCCATGATTTGAACTGCACAGAAAACTACTAACTTCAAATATAAAACAAGTCGTAGTGCTCAAAGGAGGATCCTTTAAAGAGCTGACAAATGTAAACACTTAAGGATTAAGTTGATTTTTGTACTTGTACACACAGGCTCAGTTATTAAAAAACAGTAGGTTTATATTAGAAGTTGGTCGTTGTCGGATTTAGTGTAGTGAAAGTGGGTTTTAATGCGTTTGCATGAATTGTAAAGTTTCCTCAAGTGTTGTGCCGGATACTGGAGTCGCTTTGCAATTGTAAAAGAAAAGAAAGAAGTTTAGATAATTCAAAGAATGTCATATGGCTTATGAACTGCATAACATCAAAGTGTCAACCTAAAAGTCAACGAGAAATGACTGAAATGGAGTCTAGTTAAATAGGAGTAAATGTCAGAAATAGAGTATTTTCTCAAGAATGGTTGCGTTAATGCTTTTTACTCAGAGTTGTAACGGCATACTTCCTCAGATAGACTGTTTAGTCATCATTTTGGAGGTAGTAGCATGTTGAACCCTCAGGTTATTGTAAATTTTGACAGGGTGCTAAGTCACTTTTCTTTGTTTCTGTCTTAACTTCTTTGTAGAAAGGTGACACTTCATTACAAAAAGGCAATGTTCCTCAGACCTCAAGGTTCCAGGTAAGATAGAATTTACAGTTTCTTTTGAAAATGTAATTCAGAACAGAATTCAAATATGCTACACTATCAGGGGAAACAGGGTACAAAGCTGGCAAAAGGTACGTCTTTGTACCTTGTGTATTCGTAAATGCTACATATTAGTACCAAAAGTGTACATAATATTATCTCTATAAAGGGTACCGCCCCAATGACAGTTTTGTACCTTTTTTTTCAGAGGGTTCCCACAGTCATGGAAAACCTGGAAATATATATATTTTTTTAAAGCTGTGCTTTCAAGGCAAAATCAGGTTAATTTCTATAGAAAAAAATCGTTTTTTTAAAGGTATGGTTATCTGCAAAATAATTAGCTTGAAATTGCTTTTGTGAAAGTCATGTCTGTGAAATTATTATTTTTAAAGGGGTCATATTATGTTGCTAAAAATAGCATTATTTTGTGTATTTGGTGTAATGAAATGTGTTTGTGGTTTAAGGTTAAAAAAACACATTATTTTCCACATACTGTACATTATTGTTTCTCCTCTATGCCCCGCCTTTCTGAAACGCGCTCGATTTTTACAAAGCTCATCGGTCTGAAAAGCAAGGTGTGCTCTGATTGGCCAGCTATCCAGTGCGTTGTGATTGGCCGAATACCTCAAGCGTTGATGCCCTGTCCGGCCGGAGCGACGAGACAAAAATATTAAAACCCATTATAAATGAGTCATTTGTTGCATCCAGTGGGGACATAATTACGGATTATAATGACTTATACTGTCTTTTTACTCGTTGCGTTGCATCGCGCCGTGTAAACAAAGCCATGTCTGCATTTGTGATCGGAGAAATGACAAACAACAAGTGCTACTCTACACTACTCAAAACTTGCGTTTGAATTGTCAGTGGCAAATTCTTTAAATATAAAAAAAGTACTTACGGTCTGTGAGTCAGAACAGCCGGCATTGTAGTCTACTCTCCCAGGATCAGGAAACAGTCCTCCATAAAATGTGCTGCACACATCTGAATATTTGGGTTGAACTGTTCTGGAACAGTGTTGTAAATACAACTTAACCACTGATTTCTAGTGTCCTCTTTTGGAAGGCCAAACAAAGTAGTTTTACTTTCACAACGAAACACATGGCAGGCTAGAGTGAGCGGAGGCCTAAGGCCTAGAGTGAGCGGAGTGCGGCGGGCTAGAGTGAGCGGCGGCGGGCGGGCTTGAGAACGGCGCGGCCGGTGGATTCAACGGAGGAGCGTCTGGCGGGCTTGCGGCAACCACATGTGACGACCCCGGGCTGGACTCCGCTTTGTCCACGGTGAAAGCCGATCCGGCGTGCCACAGCGTGAAGTTGATGTATTTCCTCAGCGACCTGCATGGATCAGCTCCAGGCATGACAAAGCGGATATCCTCTTTTGTAAGGCCAAACAAAGTAGTTTCGCTTTCACAACGAAAAAACACAGTGCCTTCACGACATGGCGGCAGCAACAATACTAAAGCGAGAATAAAAGTTACGCCTTCTTTCTTTGTGTGAACATTTGGGCGGCGTTATGCAAATCTTCCCACATTGTGACGTAGACATGTGGGGGCGTGTTAGAATGAGCCGTTTTAGGTAGGCGTGGTTGACTCTTAAATTTTATAAATAATATCTCTTTGGATTTGAGACTTTAGTCTTTGCAACTTTACAGATCTTCTTTATGCACCAAGAGCTTGTAACACACCAAAGAGAAAAGAAAAATTGAAATTGCATCATATGACCCCTTTAATAAGAAAGAGTGGACTTTAAATATAAATAACAAAGTTTGGAATCCAGTTAGCCATGAATGACTGAAAAATTTATGGAAATTCGTTCAAATTGCTAAAACAATATGTGTAATGCCTGCATAAAACTCCTAATCCATTCATCAAGAATATACTTGTCATGCTTTAGCTTCTAATGGAGCATTGCCACCCTCTTGTGGACATTGAAAGCCCTTGCCAGTTACTGACCTGTAGTTTAGCTGAATTATTGCCCCCAATCAGTCTAGTGTCGCAGATACTGTATGAACTGTAAATCTTCAACGCCATGAGTGTTTTATCACCCAACTCTGCCATGTTTGCACATCCAGCCCAGAAAATGTAAAACAGCATTCCTATATGACACAATTCTCCATCTACTTCAGAGAGCCATACCCGCAGAGACAGTGGTAAAATGCATTTATGAATGTGCAGTGCATGAAATATATTGATTTTTGTATAGCTAGGAATACACTTGTTTTCTAGAAGGCCCCTGGTGTGGCTGCAATGTTTCAGTGTCCTGTGACTGTGTCATGAAATGTTCTCAGGGACATTTTGTTACTATATATATATATATCTTGAAACTCCACTTCATCAGGTGCTCCAGTTACATTGACAAACACCGGGCACCGGCCTGGCAATGCCAGGGGCTTCTAAACTCAATATAATGCATAATGTTAGCTAGTATATTATAAATATAGAAACGTTTTAGGAGGATAAATTAAAAAAAAAAGCTTGAACATCACTGAGTTTTCTCAAGATAACACAGCTGGTTTGACTTGTTCTGTGAGCTCGCAGATGAAACACTCAGGTGTGTCTGCAATTATACATGCCAGATTATTTCATGCATTTACATGTCTGGGGATCAGAGATTTTTTTTTTAACAGCTTAAACCATTAATAATTAGTAGATTTCTGCCTTCAGGTGTTCATGTCAGCTAATGTTCACATAACATGAGTCTAAGTGCTTCTGATAGTTACAGGAAGATATATGGGTGTGTCAAACCTTTTGTTTCACCAAATTGTGCTTGTGTGTGCTTGTATGTGTGTGTGCACATGTGTGCACAAACACAGGATGTTCTTCTGCGAGAGATCGAGCTTCACTTGTTCCTTTATGTGTTGAATTACTCAAATGTGGACATCATGGCTTTTTAGTTGTAGCTTTCTATTTGAATACATTTGAAATGTCATTTATTCCTGTGATGTAAAAACTAAATTTCCAGCAGCCATTACTCCAGTCTTCAGTGTCACATGATCCTTCAGAAATCATTCTAATATGCTGATTTGCTGCTCAAGAAACATTTATTATTATTAACACAGTTGAAAACAGTTGTGCTGCGTAATATTATTGTGATACATTCAGGATTCTGGAAAATGGATGAATAAATTGACCTCATAATTTAGATTTGACCTTTAATATATTTGCCTTGTTTGACTCGGACTGGTGTTATCTAATTGCAGTGTTTGTGTATTTCTAAGTAGCACTCTGGAAATAATTAGCCATGTTGTGTCATTTGTAATATCAGGTTCCTTTGGGCTTCTTCCTCAATCGACATCATGAGGATTGACGCTAAGCATTTCAGTGTGCTGCTGTTGATTAAGGCTTCATATGTCGAAATGAAGCCCCCGGGAATGCAAGTCAACATTTCCAGTCAGGTGGTGACTTTGAGAGTTGAGAGGTTTGATATCTCCTAAAATGAAGTCATAAGGTAGGATGGGTTGTGCTATATTGTGATTATGCTAATTTGCAGAAGAAGAGATTTCAAATGTGTGATGTTATTCTCAGATCATATAATATAATAAAACACAGAAATTAGAAGACTGGAAATTTTTCTTTGCATGTCTCAGAAATATGACAAGAATCAAGGTTTGTTGTTTTCAATCAATTCAGTTGTAGTTATTATGTAAGGGATAATGTACATCCAGCCGGTTGTTATTTCAGAATAAACCCTGACAGGGTGATCAGGACCCCGACGTGAAGTAGAGGGGTCTTGTATCAGCCTGAAGGGGTTTATTCTGAGATAACAACCGGCTGGATGTACATTATCCCGCTTATTACACAGCTACTTGCCACATAAGTAAATAATTAGACGCAGAATATTGATTTGAGTTGAAATATTTGCACGCAACGCTTCCGTGAAGACAGCAGTTGCAAGCAAGCGGCAAATTCAAACTAGACGGACATTTAAGCGGTAATTAAACGGTGCATTAATTAAACGGTGCATTCAAACCACTTATTACACAACATTTCACCACAAAAATAATTAAGGCAATAAAAGAATTGACAAAAATTTTTTAAAACCTTACCAGTTTGTTAGTTCTCTTATAATCCATTACAGCGTACAAAACAATCGTAGCAAAATGGCAGCAGCTGCGTTTGTATGAAACGAGAGCGAGTCCGCGATACCAGGATGATATAATTAAATAACTGTACACCATTTTGAATCGAGTTTTAATATTTTATTAGCTAAACAAACGCAAAGCTTCCACCAAGAAAAAATAGTTCAAGCAAGAGTACAGCGCCGACAGCGTGTTATTAGCTTTTACCTCTTGTTATCGGGGGTTATTACACGGCTCTGTGGAATACTTGATTCTGATTGGTCAATCGCGCCATCCAGCGGTATGTTATTCCCAGATAACAACCGCCAAATTGAATAACACACCACTCATCCGGGTACTACGAGTTTTCTTGACCGGTACTACTTATATGTTTAACGAGTCACTCCGCTATCGTTAAATGTCTGGTGCCATCTTGTGACTGAAAACACTTATCCACCGCGTGTTACAATAGAAGACTTCAGTATTCATTTCAACATATATGGTATAAACAAATCTTTTTAGCCGTGTAATAAGCGAGATAATGTTCATCCAGCCGGTTGTTATCTCAGAATAAACCCCTTCAGGTTGATCACCCTGTCAGGGTTTATTCTGAGATAACAACCGGCTGGATGTACATTATCCCTTACATAACATACCTCGGAATGTCGCGACTGACCAATCAGAATCAAGTATTCCACAGAGCCATGTAATAAGTGAAAATAACACATTTTACATTTTTATGGCATTTTAACTTCAACAATGTATGATGTGATTTAAACTACTTTACGTACTCTTGATTGCACAATTTTCTGAAAGATTATTGAATTATTTTCAGGCAATGAATTTACTCCAGGTAGAGTTTGTAGGTAAGCCGATTTCTCCTGGTCTAAAAAAACTGCAGTGCTCGTTGACTTCTAGATTGGCTGTCTTTAGTTGTCTAACATGCATAACTGCATGTCCACGTCTGAAAATTTGAAATGTTCACACCCAACAAATCTCACTGAACTGGCATGCTTTGTTATCAGCATTTGGGGTGGATACAGTGCATCATGATTAGGCATTTGAGACAAAAGTTTTGTAAGTGCGAGTCCCTGATTTCAGCTCTGTGCTCACTGATGAATGAGGAACTCTTGCTAGATGCTCAATGTAAAAATAGAATGCTTCCTTCTTCTGAAATGAGACTTTCTGCTGGTTACACATGCTGATTAGGAGTGTTTTAGAGATTTCTTTGGCTTTAAAGTGATAGTTCACCCAAAAATAAAAAAAATCCGCCATAATTTACTTTCCCTCATGTCCTTCCAACCCTGTCTGATTTCCATCTGTGCAACACAAAAGAAGATATTTTGAAGAATGTTGGTAGCTAAGCACTTCTGATTCCCAATAGCTACCATTGTATGGACAAATATATGGAAGTTAATGAGAAGCGAAATAGTTTGGTTACCAACATTGTAAAAAATATCTTCTTTTGTGTTGCACAGATGGAAATCAGACAGGGTTGGAAGGACATGAGATGACGTGGAATTCTCTCTTTGGGTCGAGTCGACAATGTCTTTAACATAGTCTCACTTGGCAAGAGATGCACTAATAAAGCACAGGAAGTTTACTTTTCTCACTACAATCACTTTTGTCACATGCTACTATGAATTATAAGTTACCGCACCTCTGTTTCAATTAGTTTGTTTTGTTGGTTCAAGAATTTTAGTCTCTGTATGCACATCTTTGAAATGCACCATAAAACTAACCATAAACGTTTAACTTTGGATCATACCGTGTGAACATTCACATACGCCCTGACTATCCCTGCTTTAAAAGTGTCAGACGTCTTGTCAGGAGGTATAAATTCCACATGCTTCCCTATTTAGCCATTCCTCCTTCCCTCCCTCTTTTTTATTCTGCCTCCAGTAAAGTGACATAGCCCCGCCCATTTGCCCTAACCACTCCCCTGGCCCCTCCCCCTGCTCCCTGTGCCTGGAACATGCTGTAGCTCAGAAAGCAGACACAGCAGAGCCACATAGACGGCGTCACACACTCAGCACCGGTAGACATGGGCCAGATCTTCAGCTGGATCCGCGGCACGCGGGACCAACCGGCCCTGCAGGACGTCGCTGTAGAGCAACAGGTGTCGCTTACTGGACATAATCGTATTGAGGTCTCAGAGTATTGTGTGTGCATGGGTTTGTTTAGTATCGTGTTTGAGGTGCAGTGACTGACTTGGCAGTGTGAGGATATGATCATGGGCTTTTAAATGTGAGCCTGAGTTTGTGCAGATCAGGAGGTCTTGGCTTTGGTCCCAGCAACCGTCCGAGGGAGGAGTGCTGGAATGTGTGAGGAAATGTTTTACAAAAAGTGGAACTATAGGGACTTTTAGCACTTAAATAAAGCTGCAGCTACCAAGGACTTCAGTCTCTGTTATCTGTTTTACTGGCAATATTATGACAAATCCAGGTGTTGCAATGCACAGTATTGTTTGTCGATAGCATTTCTGGGTGTGTTTTTTAAAAGAGCAATGTGATTCATTTGACTATTAATGTTTCTACTCTCTTAAAAATAAAGGTTATCTATTTGCACCTTTGGTTATATTGGACTCTATTGGATTGGCTAAGGATTCTTTAGATTTTAAAATGTTCTTGGACTTTAAAAAATGGTTCTTTTAAGAAATGATGACTGAAAGGTTCTTTTGGGAACCCAAAATGGTTCTTCTATGGCAATGCAGCAGAAAAAAAAACTTTTGGAACCTTTAATTTTCATAGTGTATGTATTTAAGAGTGTATGATTTTTGCAGAATTTGCAATGATTCTGTCTTAAAAGTAATTCAAAATACCATATGGTTTGTTTTAGTTGAACATATTGCTTGATATTGCCTTCTTTGTTTTTTACTTTTGCTTTTGATACATTTTCCTACTGTCATTCTTGATGCTAATATCACCAGTTTGCTTCCTGCAACCTAAAACTGGTGTTATGCAGATGTCATGGGGAGCTGTGTCATTTTGAGCATGAGCAGAGCTCTCTGATATGTGGCTGATGTTAGCCAATGTTGTTCAGTGGGCTGCTATCCAACTGCTGCTCATTCCGACAGTGCAACATGTCAGCCTGGTTCAGCATCAGCTATGATGTTAATGGCCCGAAGGAAGACACTGGCTCACTTTCACTGTGGAGAATGTGTATTGTAAATTTACATACAGATTTTAAAAAATGTAACAAAAAATCCTATTGAGACATTAAGTTATATAGTTGTATATAGTGCATACACAAGCACATACTATAACTTTTCAGAAGTTTATTTATTTTAACCTGATTTTTGTCATATTACCTGATTTTAATGAACTATAATAAAACTCAATTATTTTGATTGATTTGAATCATTTATATTGGTAGAACATATTTTGATAATTATTTTGAATGTCTCATAGCTTACAGTAATGATGATAATAGAATTTGACAGTTTAAAAAAAAAAAAAGCTAATATCAAATATATAATCATCAACTAAAACAAAGCATTAAAAATTTAAGAATTTAGCAAAGATAATGGTAAAAAAAAAAAAAGTGTGACTGATGTCAAACTATTTG
This sequence comes from Sinocyclocheilus grahami, assembly GCF_001515645.1. NCBI lineage: Eukaryota > Metazoa > Chordata > Actinopteri > Cypriniformes > Cyprinidae > Sinocyclocheilus > Sinocyclocheilus grahami. The sequence goes on from NW_015505473.1 coordinate 967,773, forward strand.
GAGCTTTTTAAAAGCTTCAAGGCAAGTCTTGGTATCTGTTGTTATCCATTTCCAGGTTAAGCAACATATGAGTACCGTATATAGGTATAATTATCATATAGTGCATGTAACCCATACATTTTAAAACAGTTTAGTGTTTTATATAGGGATGCACAATCAGAACCATTTGGAGATTGGTTGATATTACAGGCATTTAAATGTATCAATATCTGTCAACACTGGTTGTGCATTTGTTGAAATCAGGTATTTTATTGTGTATGCTCTTTTTTTTACATATATATTACCTTTGCCATCATCTTAAAGTTAATCTTTGTACATTATGTTGTGATGCCTAAATTCACTTGTAGCATTTAAAATGATTGATTTGTAGTTTTATTATTCATTTATTTATTTAAATCTGCAATTTAATGGTTGGTATGAATAGAAAATCTCAAATTAAGGCTAGATTTTGTTTTTTTGAGGCATTATGCTCGAATAAGTGACATCAAACTGAACTCTTGGACAAAAAATAATTCAACGAACCACATGGAGAACATTCAATTAGAAATACAGTTGCAACACTTCTCTGTGTTGGGGTATTTATAAGCATTAATTCTGTTGTCAAGTGATTTGAGTGTATTGTAACAGTGTAGTGTATTGATCTACAGTGGTTTGTGCACTCAGTTAGTGACGCACTATTGATGTGAACATGTGTTCCATCAGCTTGCAGTTCCAATAGCACACACAACTATTTCTGTACGTTTGAGTATGTAGGTGTGCAGATTCAGCATGAGAGGGTATTTTTGTACAGCAGGTTGTCTCAGAGATGGACTGTTAGATTTCTCAGCTGTCGACTTAATACAGAACATTGTCTTTATGCAAAAGCTTCATCTTTAATGCAAACAAGTATTTGTGCTGTCTGTCTTTTAGAGGTTAAACATCTGGCCTGGTAGGCTGTGCCCTTGAGTCCATATAGGAGATTCCCGCATGTTCTGAGCATGATCACAGACTGAATCAAAAACATTACTGTGTTAATTGCCTAATCATTGTGCAAACATGATGTCATACATCATGAGCTGTACACACTTGAGCAACAAGAGCTCTATTTTTTACCTTTCACCAAAGCTCTGTTCCAAATCCTAGTGAGTTACCTCCCTAGGCAACATTTTATGGCATCATAATTGTGTTAGACATCAATGTGCTCCCTAAAAAGATGTAGCTACCTAATTTTGGCCAAATTCTAAAGCATCGGCACATGCACTGCCATTTGTGGAGAAAGCAAACCCTAACTAAATTCATTTATGATGACTGAAAGAAATAAAATACAAATATTTCTATAATTATCTAATCTAATTTAGTATTTCTTTGTACATGCAGCATGCTGATTGTCAACTCAGTCTCTGTGTGCTTCACGTCAGGATGCTATTTTTGTAGCAGGCAGTAGACAAAAAGGCAGTTTACTAGATTTTGGAACAGAACTTGTTTTTTGAGGTGTTATGCTTGAATAAGCGACAGACAGCAAACTGAATTCAGATGCCTGACTCTTGGACTCTGAAACTCAGTCAACAAACCACATGGAGAACAAACTACTAAATATAGACACATTGCTGCGCAGGACGTCAGGAGTACCTTCAGTCACTTTCAAAGTCATTAATACTTCAAATGTTTAGATTATCTGGAAGTGTGAAAAGCTGAAAGAGACAGCGATGTTGTCAGATTTGGCGTCTCAAAATGATTAACAAATCTCTATTTTTTATTTTAATACATTTAATATAGAATTTATTTAATTTTAGTTTATTTATTTATTTTATGCATCTTAATGTGCTGACTCAACCAGATTAGGAGGTTATTTCGTCATCAGTGTCACAACTTGTGTGTTTAAAACATCAGATTTTTAAAGAGCTGTGAGTCAACCGTGTTTATATACGTTGGCATGCATGTACATATGCATGCATGTGTGTGAGATATTCTACTTGCCTTCTTGCAGTCAGTCCAAAGGTATTGCTATTACGACATTAAACTTCTTTTGTGTACTTTTGGGCCTGTCTTATCTTCAGCCAGTAAAAGTGTTTCCAACTTTTATGGCCACCCAGACCACAAAAGGAAAGCCATGATTGAAAGAAAGTGCATTACTTACCACATTAAATCAAAATGGGACTTGTGTGGATTTTAGTCCATCATTATTTAAAATGTAGTGTTTATTTTTTGGAAAAACTGACCAAAATATTGATCTTGTGATCTAAAGTAAAGACTATTAGCTATTTTTATCGGCTAAAAAAGGACAAGCCATTTGATGTCCCTCCCAAACTGTTTCAAATATGTCATCACAAGACAAAAACTGCACTTTTTGCACAAACTGAACTGACAAACTGCACATGTCTCTATCATAAAATCTATAATTAGTGCTACAAGCTCTAAATGACAGCACCGCAGTTATCATGGAAATCATGTTTTAATTGCCATTGAGATGAATGGGGATGTTAATGGATGGCTTTCTACAGCTATATTAGAAGTCAAGGACCGCTCAAACAAACAGAGCAGTGTTTTAATAGAGCGACCTCCAAGTTGTGTAGAGCGTTCGTTCACAGAACCTGGTTTGTTTTCGAATGTTTTCTATTCAGACTGTCTGTTCTAAGCCTGCAGAACTTGAATTGCACATACATAGACTCTCTGGCCTTCTGAGATTCCTAGATTTCATCACCGCCACATCTTGACCTCTGTGTCTGGGTGGGACTCTGATGACAGACTCAATTATTAACCGATAAGGGTTGCTATGCAACTCTCCTGTTTAGTCACTCACTTGTCCTGCAGAAGCCTGCTTCATGTGCACAATTCACACACCTCTCCATGCTGAAATGATCTCTAAAAAAACCCAGATAATTCCTATTTCTTTTGGTGATGCATTATATTATAGAAGTAAAACAGGATGAATTGACAGTTTGCGTTGACTTTAAACAGATGGACGGTAAAGAAATCTAATCTGGTTGTTTAGGATACTAAACTCAAGCACTGCACTATGTTGCGTTTGGTCAATGGTTCTTTCCTGTTTTCCTTATTTGGTTTCATTCAAAGGTCCCCTGCCTCAGAAGTGGCTCTGTGGAATGCAACTGCATTCCAGCACTCGCATGATAACAAATACAGATTTAGGGTGTATGTTGGAGTTTTGTGATAAGCACAGTGTGAATCTCAAAATCTCCACCCAGCTGCACCCACTGTGACTGATGTGTGAGCTTTGTCACCTGGACAAAAGCTTTATGTGAGATTGCACAAGCATTTAAGTTGTGCAAAATGTGCTGCTGTATTACCATAAAAGTATAGAGTAACACAGAAAAACCATAGTAATTACATTTTTGGGCATAATGGTAATTATATATGGAAATACTTATGACAGCTGTTGTGCTGCCGGGGAAGCAATTTCAAGACCGTCCTTTGTCGTCAGCCTCTCCCTCCAATTTCCTGTCTAGCTCTACTTCCCCTGCATCTTATGTTTTTACTGTTTTTACTTATGTATATATTAGGGCTGTCAGTCGATTACATGATTGATCTAATTACCACAGTACCAATCTAATTAATCGCGAATTAAATTTGGCTGTGAAGTTACCCACAAAAGATAATTGAATGCCATTATTGTGTTAAATGAGAAAGTATCAAGTGGACATTACAAATAGTAGCTTTAGAAATAAATATTTGATTTGATTCAACATCAAATTTATTACACACAAATGTTTCGGCTGCAACAGCCTAACATAAACTATGGAATATAAAAGACGATAATTTGAGAAACATCTTAGTGGTTTTTGTTCATGCAATTAAAGCTTAGTTACAAACAGTCTTCAAAATCCCTACTTTTATGGTGTGTAAAAGAAAGTTGTTACCCTGTATCATATTTGCCAACAGTCAATATTTTAATGGTGTTATTTTTCATAACTAATGAAGTTAACGCATTAAAATGACAGCCCTAATAAATCTATACACACACAATAATAAACTTTTTAACAAACATTTAAATCCTATTTTATTTTTCATTTTGTTTTTACCTTGATTTATATTAGATAATATGTATATATATATATATATATTATAATAGAATACATCTCAAATTTGTTTGATATAAGATCTTATATATTTAGTGTATTAAAATAAAATATATATATAGTGTTAATTTTATATATGTAAAATATGGCTAAAACACTTCATGTTTTAAAATTCATTTTATTTTATTATTTTATTTTATTTATCAAATCATTACACAACCACCTATTTTTGTCATCTGGGAGGGTTAAAGTTGTCTTATTTTCATAGTATTCTCATTGATCAACTTTTTGTTTGACATTGTACACCCAATGTGTACACCAGAGGGTGCTCTTCTACCCTAAAAGTGTGCTTGGTTTTGCCCTGTTTGGGGTTTGTAGTCAAAATGGAATCCTGTCTGAACAAACAAGCCAGTTAAGCCTTTTGTTTTACCAGTAGGAGTGTATATGAAGGCAGTGAGTCAAAGTGTGCAGCGGCTACGTAACTGCGCGCTTATTACATAAGCGCTGGCTCCAATTCTGCAGCAAGTCCGAGCTTCCATGTAAAGCAGGGCTTATGACTCACCCAGTTGTTTTTTGTCCTCTGCCTTTTTTTCTTATGTGCATTAACTGATTCTCTCTCTCTCTCTCTCTCTCTCTCTCTCTCGCTCTCTCTCTCTGTTCTTTTTCCATGCTCTGGGTGTGGCGGATTGACATGCATGTGATGCTGTTTCTCTCTTCCTCTGGGCTGATGGTAGGTTGTGCAGTTCAGATTCCTGAGCAGTGAGTGTACCAGACACACCCAGCCTGACGGGTATGAACGGGAAGGTTTGCACTGCATCTTTTTTCTTCACCGGCCTCTATAGAAACACGTACAACTTCTTATCAGTCCAGACCGGCCCAGACCCCTTCAAACCACTGCAGGCAGCCTATCTTTGAAACCTATAACCACCACCCCAACTCCAACTTCCTTAGTTGTGTGGAAACAGTCTTGTGTTTATTTTTCCTGGCTCGCTGTGCAGATGGGCGGCACCCCTTCACTCTCGACCAATCAGAACACTTCTACACTCGAGGGCGGGGCATCAGCTGTTGAAGCTGGTGGAGTGGGAGGAGTTTAAGGCTTCTGGCTTCACTGCTGGGCGTGTTTCTGTTAGTATATACTTGTTTGTGTGCATAAGGGGTATATTTTATATATATCAGGCCGAGGGAAATTGAAGTGACTCTCTTTTAGATTGGATTACAGGCAAAAGTGAAACAGGACACTCGGTTTTGTTACAGATGGTACGTATCTACAGCTCTTGCATTTCTGTCTGTGGTTTCCTGCCGCTGTACCTGCCTATAGCTGAAGATTGTGCCAACTGCACTGCAGTTTGTGGAAACGATTACAGTGCTTTTGGCACGCAAGAAACTGCTTGTTTCATTGTTGTCTGAGAGACAGAAAAGGCCTCAGTCTATTTCTTACTATAATGTCTGAGCAGGCTTCATCTAAACAAGTATCAGGAAATTGTTTAAACAGCTGGTTACTAAGTTTACGGTTGTTTACTGCATTGATTTTAGGTTTAGAAGGTTTAAGCAATTTTACATGTCAGAATGAGAGCTGTCTGTCACTATGCTCACATTTTTTGAGATGTTTGTGACCTCAGTATGCCATTTACATACTTTGTGGCCTTCCATTTTGACCTTTGCTCATGGCAAGGGGTAATATTTCATGTCTGGAAGCATAGCTGGATAACCAATTATTATTAATTATTCATTTTGTAATGCAACAAGCACGCTGCGTCTTGCAGATGTAAATGCAGATGTCAAATAGACGTCTCCAAGATGTACGTGTGCTATCAGGGAGGAATGCAGTTATGGCATTTACAGAACAGGTTAAACAAATATACTGCATTGAATTTTCCTCAGTTCTTCTACTATAGTATACAATTCACCATTACATTTAGCCTATACTTTGCTGCTGGCCATTTAGTACATACTTGAAGTGCATAATTGATTGCTTGCAAGTAGCAACTTGAAGTCATTTTCCACATCCAGGATGCTACCTCATTATAAAGTTATGGCATTTGTAATGTAAAAGCCAAAATTTAAGTCATCATCAGTCAGAATCTTACATAATTCATCATATTTGCATAAATTCTGTAGCCCCAGAATTGATTGCAGTCACTTAACTAGTTGGTCTTGAATTACAATCTGCCCTGTGTCATGCTAATCTGTGCGCTACTGAAGCCAGTAAAACCTGCCCATCCTTAAACCTCAATGCTAACGTCATACCGTCATTACATCTTAGTTGTCATAATACAGAAGTGTTGTCGTCATAGCAGTTACCTAATAGCAGTTCTTAAACAAACGTTTCGAATGAAAAACTTAGGACGTCACACAATAGATTAACTTTCTGTAACTACAGAGCATTTATGAGTGTACTTTTGTGGTAATTTGGGTGGAGATGTACATTAGTCATGATTAAACCGTAAACAATGAGGTAACTAGTGACAAAAGACCTATAAACCGCAGATTTTTTTCTGTTTAGTTGTGCTGTTGAGGAAGTTATTGGGATGTAAGAATCAATGCTAACGTAGCTTACTTATATTCACAAATCTCCAGTTGTTATGCTAAAAGGGTGTGTCTACAGATTCAGATTCAATGTGTGACTCCACCAAACATGCTTCTTCAGTATGGTTGAATTAGAAGAGGGCAGTGGCTCGGAGACTAGAACAGGTTGGAGAAGACCTGTGTGGTTTGTACCTAACCCGTGTTGCTATTTCCTTTGTTAACATTCGCTAACGCCTGCTAGCAAGTCGTGGTTTCTGGGAGGAGTTGTCAAACTTGGACTGTTCTGCTAAATGTGCACAGATATTGTTGTGTGAAGGATCTGTCTGTGATAGTTAGATTGTACTTCAGGAATTGTGACCATCATGATATTGAGATAACAGTGTGAGCTTGTCATTTAGGCTGGTCTGAATCACGTGTGCGTTTGGGCCTATTTTGGGGTGTTGGCACATAGTCTGTGTCAGTGACATCAGCAAAACCCACCCTAGAATATTTTAATCATAACATTTAATAGAAAAAATATTTAAATTGCTGACTCTGTCATTATTTGGAGGATCATCTGTTGTGGTTACATTGAGATCTGTAGAATGTTTACTTCTATTTTAAGTGCACTGAGTCAGCATCAAATTCATTTCAGTGCTTCTGCACACATTGTCCTTTTAAATGGAACCTGCCCTGTGTTTACATACAAATTTACCCGTAATGCTTTGTTTTTTTTAATTGCTGAGCATGCATAGTGTTTACCTGACTAAAAATCATGTATCTAGGTGGTTTCTTGCACGCAACATTTAGCTCTACACCCATGCTCATTCAATTCATGTACTCACAGTAACTCTCCACCTTTTTTTGTTGTATTGTTGTTGAGTGGGTTGGGTTATTATGGTATCAGCCAAGTATTTCCTAAATAATACTTTCAAGAGTTTTTTCTAATGCCGTCCATATGCTCAGAGCCAGTGCTTTTATTATCGTTGTTGCTCATGCATCTTTATTTAGTGGCGCAGAGAAAGAACACAGTGTGTTGATGTACACTAAAGGCCCTTGCACAGTGTCTTTGACGGTCAAATATCAGTACAATTGCAAGGACTTGAGCTTCAAGGCTTCCTGAATGACAATTCTGTAAGCCCTTTCTTTTCATTTAAAGATTTGGTAGAAATTGCAACCTTGTGGTTAGCACATTTGCTCTGATGTGTGATCTGGAGAGTTTGTGTCCGGCTTGTTTCATTTTCCTGTCCCATTTCCCCTCATTTCTTATAATTTCCAATCCTTCTTGTCTGTCAGTGTTAAAAAATATTAACAACAACAGCAATTATTATTCTAATAATTACAATGGTAATGAAAATTCTAGTAATGATTATAATAATGTGAATATTACAAGAATAATTTTATGCTAATAATAGTATAAAAATACTAATACAAATAATTATTATTACTATTAAAATTTTTCATGTATTGTTAAATAATTGTCCAATAAATGTTAAAAACATTAAGACTGTATAACGCTTGATGCTTTGTTTTTATTATTATTATTATTAGTAGTATTAATGATAATATTATTTCAATAATATAAAATTGGAAATAAATATTAATAAAAAAAATGTTGTTCTTGTCTCATTAATCAGATTTATTTATTTATTGTAATGATTACATCTAATAAAATGAAGAACGAGAAGAAAGTAAAAGGACAGAATAGTCTTTAAAAAATAGTGATCTTTAATTTATATATATATATATATTCTTTTTAATTCTTCTGACCTGCCATGACAAACATGTAGCATGTTTTCTGTGAGTCAAGTTGGTCATGTAGGACAAAGTGACACAAACAAAAAGATACAAGTTTAATGTAGAGTTATGTGGAATTCAATTTTAGACCAATGAGATTTCACAATGGGTGGGGCTGTTCAGTGCAACACTCATATAAATAGAAATTAAGTGATCGACAAAACATCCCATCACTAATCACTTGCTGGATTGGCAAAAAACTCCGATTTTAATGAAAGAGCTTTTATTGAGTATTTACCTGTGTCGTTACCTCTGGTTCTTTGTATTTCATCATCAACAATCCACCCTCATTCAGTAAATAACCTAAAACCTGCTGAGCTTGTCAGAACACTTCAGGGAACATCGAAGCAGTTCATCTATATGTTGGGTGCTCCTTGATGCTATGTTCACAAACTGACTGGGTGGAAGAAAAATTTAGAAAACGTAAAGGCCAGTAGATAAACGAGCCATGAGCTGTCACCATTTCATCCTTAAAGGGATAGTTCACCCAGAAATGAAAATTTGATGTTTATCTGCTTACCCCCAGGGCATCCAAGATGTAGGTGACTTTGTTTCTTCAGTAGAACACAAACGAAGATTTTTAAGTCAAACCGTTGCTGTCTGTCAGTCTTATAATGCAAGTGGATGGGAATCACGGCTTTGAGAGTCAAAAAAACATACACAAACAAAACCAAATTAAACCCTTGTGACGATACATTGATGTGTAAAGACACGAAACGATCAGTCTGTGCAAGAAACTGAATGGTATTTATATAGTTTTTTACCTCTGATTTTCACCGCAATGTCCGAACTGTCCTGAGCGCGTTCAACAGCCGGCACGTGACGCGTCTTCTTCTTGCTTTACGGCGGATCGCAGACTTATAAGTGCATTACCGCCACCTATCTCTCAAGTGGACCATTGACACTCATGGTCCATTTGAGAGAGAGGTGGCGGTTTGGTGTTAACAGCAAATGTTTAGAGAGGACCACATACCATGAATGGCTAGAAGTGGTTGCCATGATTATGGTAGTTAAAGGTCTTGCCTGGTAGAAGCCCTTGTTTAAGATGCAGTTTGTGAACTGGTAGAGCTACTGTTCTCCTTAGTTGTTACAGCAAGTCATTTTTAGGATTGTTATTGCGTCAGTGTTCAACGAAATATTGATTTGTATCTATTAATAATGATGCATCTGATTAGAAATCCACTTTACACTTTGCATTTAGTACAATTTTGCTCGCATATGAAAGTATGCACACACGTTTAAGTGTGTTTGATAATGCATTCATGGGTTTCTCCTGTCTGATTCAGCATGACCTCATGTTTCAAACTAAACTCATGATTTGCATGTGATTCTGGCTGTTTTTAGTGTAGCGAGAAGGTCAGGGATAGTGATGGGTTCCATAGTTATTTATTGATGGCAGCAATAATGCTTTTCATAATAATGTAAATGCATTACGTTTTCTCAAACACTCAACTTTCTGTCTCTGTTTTTGCAGTCTCAGCAGGTCACACCCACCCCAACATCTCAGGTCTCCACAGGGAAGCCTGCACAATATGAGGTAAAATCCTTCATTGTTTTCAGTCGTTCTCTCATTTACTCCATTTATTCACATGATCTCATTTATTTGTCTGATGGAAAGACTCGTATTCCACAAAAAAAATATATTGCACTCTACAACTTTATCGACCCATCGCATCTCCACTGGATGTAGATAGTTGTCTGCTTTTTCCTTCTTGGAAGTATTCAGGTGTCTATTCTGTGAGGAACGCTACTGTGTTTTTAAAGAGGTGTGGCGTTGTAGCTGAACGGAGAACTGGGAAAAGTCTTCCGTCTTTCAGATAAAGTGTTTAATGCTGTTCCTTTAAGAACGTGGAAAGCTACATTGTTGCCTGTCCTCAAGTCTATATTCTTAGCTATGATAATGTGTATATACCTAATAATAAGATTAAACAGTTTAAATTACAATATCGGCATAAATTGCAGTATGTGTAGTATGAACTAGCTTGAATTGATAGTATAGATAGACTTTATAAATAATTTGAGTTGATTCCTCTACCGGGGAAAAATACAGAGTTTCTCTTTCTTTCAGAAACATCAGGAAATTTTAGATGTGCTCAGCTGCAAGATCTTTCATCTAAAAAATAATTCTCAATAAGATATATAGTATATAAGTATTAAGTATTTATTTATTTAGTAAGTATTTTTTTTAATGCTTTAATTTTTTTAATGCTCCAGTAGTCATGGAACATCATGGAAAACCATTGGTGTAAAGGTATGGGAACCCTGAAGATAAAAAGGGAGGAAAAGAAACTTAAGACATTTTAGCAATAATATGTGAAACAAGCTTTTTTGTGGAAAAACCTGAAGAAAAACTAAAGGCCTCTTGCCAGTGCAAAAGTCACTGCCACAATACGAGGTTGTTGTGGGTTGTTGTCGAGACGCTTGATTTAACAACCAGCACCATTAAAATCTACGAGAGGACAGAAAAAAATCACTGCAACAAGATAAAAAGACAAAGAAGTCTTTATATACTCCTCTTGCATTTGTATGGACTCTTAGAGGACTATGTTGGTTGCTTATTGAGACTTTTTGATTGTAAACATAAATGTTCTTTTCATTTTTCTCGTGGTTATCTGTTGGACAGAGCATGTTGGGATATTTGGTTGTGGCAGGACATGGTGTCTCCCATGAGGAGTGTCTACCCTATGACTCACTTTCCTGAATCTAGTTACAGCTGGAGTTTGCTTTTGATTTGGTACCAAAACTCCCTGGTTAACAAGTTCTATACCTTATAAAAATAAAGGTCATGTTCACGTTCCTATACAAATAAAGATCTGCCCAGAGAAAGTGTTCTGCAAGACTATAGTTGATGCCATTCTGGCACATTTAATAATCTGTCATGATCCTATAGACTTTCTCTCAACAAGAAATGCTCTAAACATGATATATGGTTGCCATTTTCACATCTGCATTGTAGAAAGGACCTACGCAATCGTCTACAGCAGCTGTGACTGTCAAACCTGGCACCACACCTGCAGCTCCTTCAGGAGCATCTTCTGCGAGAGCTGCAGGCGGTGGAGGCTTCATCACCACTAAGAAAGGACCTTCTCAAGTCACGCCACAGGTAGACACCATCCGTCTGCTGGATTTGATCAGATTACGGGCTTATTTACACCTTCCTCACACTGGGTTTCATTAGGGCCGCTGCCTTTTCTTAAAAACCTTTTTGACTTTCTTTCCTAACTTGCTTTCATTCTTGGTTAACATTTTTGGTAAACACTAACAACACTTTTGGGCTGTTTCCATTTCCACAACATTTGGAAAACATCTGTAGGACTGTTTGTTCCACAAACTTCTGTCTACTGAAGATGGTGTTTTTGGGATTTGTTCTTTGGGTCTCAACGTTAAACACATTCATGACTTTTTGGGTCTCTCTCCTCTGCCATTTCGAAATTAAACCCCATCTGCAAACCACCTTCATTTAGTTTTGTCCATCCATCTCATTTCGTATTCATACTTAAAGTGCATCTTGAATATTCGCTGTATTCCTGTCTTACTCCTGCATGCTGATTGCAGGCCACGGTCTTGAAACCCACACCTGCACCGTCTGCTAAAGTCCCAATTGTGAGCTCTGGGACTGGACCTGCTGGAACAACAGGAGTGAAGCCCACAGACCCTCTGAAAGATAAGGCCCAGGTACACCAATGCACAGCATTCCATGGCGTTTTGGCTACTCTTGTCCATCTTCTTCTGCAAACAAGATTTCATCGACATGCCACTTTTGTGATATTGTCTTCTGCATGCCAGTTATTGCTGCTTTTACTTCAAGAATTCTCTTTTGATGGATTGTCCCACCTCAGCAATGTCTCATTCTCTGATCACCACTCTCATCTTTCACAAATTTGTGAGGAGTTGCATCATTGCCCTCCTGAAAAGATAAGACAGAGGTCTTATCTTTCTATTCCTTCACTCTCTGTGTTTGCGTTGGCTGCACAGTTGCTCAGTTTTGTTTATAATCTTGGTGTTAATGTTCGAATATGTGGTGCGTATGCTCCTGATAGAGTACAACCATTCCCGCATCCAAACTGGGACCTGCTAAAGTGGATCTGGCTGTTGGGAAGCCCTCAGCCCCGGCTGGTGCTCAAAAGCAGACAAGTGCTCAAAAGGTACTTTATTAATGGAATGACAAAGGATCATCAGGAATGCACCAAAATTACATCAGCGTTGTTATTTTACCCTGCTAAAGGTGCAAATGTGAGACATTTGTGCTTGAAAAGAAAGTGTATCTTATTGTATTTTAAAAGGGCTTTTTGGGGGAAATCCTTAGTTGTTTTTTTATATACAAGTATGCTATAAATTGATCAAAAGTGACAGTATCATGTCACAAAATCTTGACAGTAAAGACATTGTCACACAAAGTTATTTTTAACTTTCTATTCATTAAAGAATCCTGAAAAAAGTTGAATCATTTCCACAATGTTTCCAACTGTGATAATAATCAGAAATGTTTCTTGAGCAGCAAATCAGCATATTAGAATGATTTCTGAAGGATCATGTGACACTGAAGACTGGCGTAATGGCTGCAGAAAAGTCAGCTTTACATCACATGAATGTTATTTTAAAATATAATAGAAAACAGTAGTATGACATTTTTAAACATATTTTACAGTTTTTAATATTTAACTGTATTTTTGATTAATGTAAGCATGAGAGGCTTCTTTCAAAAACATTTAAAAAACAAACCGAAACTTGTGAATGGAATTGTCCTGAAAAATCCCCCCAATGAAAAATATGTGTGATACCTGGGAATGATTAAGTAGGGTAGTGCAGTCCAGATATGTCAGTATGGAATATAATAAAAAGTTATTTTGCTTTGTGCTGCAGGTGCAAGTGGAAGTGGGTCCTTCAGGAGCTAAAGTCGGTACGGAGGTGAGTTTACATGCTGACTTCATCTTTGTGGTTTCTGTTGTGTGATTATCAGATACTGTGTGTGTTAAAAACATCCCACTGAGTTTATTTTTATGTGTGTGTGTGTGTGTGTGTGTGTGTGTGTGTGTAGGATGTAGATCCGTTTGATGCCCTGTCTGGCACTTTACCATCATCACAACCTGTGGCACCAAAAGTCCCAGCATTCACTGGACCAGAGGTCAAAGAGGTACTGCATGAGTGTAGATATTTGAGTGATGTGTAAAACTTAAGCAGTTAGCATGTGTTTGTGAATGTTGATTATTTAACAGCCTGTGTCTTGCTACACGTGTGTGTATTCTAATGGAGTGTATTGCATGTCTCAGCCAAATGTAAAGGAAGAGAAGGGTGTTATCTGTGGTGAGAGAGATGACACATTGCCGCCCGGATACAGACGAGCAGATCTGGTCAGTTGGAGATCACACAAATTGTTAACCTTTTCTCGGATGATTTGCTTTCTTCCATGCAACACAAAATAAGGATTTTGAAGAATATGCTAATTGTTCTTTTCCATGCAATTACAATTAATGGAGATTGAGGCTTTTAAGCTTCAAAATGGACAGAAAAGTAGTCTAAAGAAGGGCTTGTGTGCTATATGACAATTCTTCTGAAGCCATATTGGGTTTTTTTGGGGGGTGAACTGTTCCTTCGGACATTCATTCCTTCTCTCTCCTCACATTTCTGTTTTGTTTCCCTCTTCATAATGCCTCCGCCTTTTTAATGATAGCTTACTGATGTTTGAACGTCTTTTAGAGGCTGTTTTCATTGTTTCTATCTAATTTAGCTTACTGATGTGTGAAGGACCTTTAGTGTCTGTTTTCATTGTTTCTATCTAATTCAAAGCATTGTTTTTTTTTACGCATGTGTTTCAGTCAATTTTCAGTCACTGTTTTAGTCGGCTTTGAGTCTAAATATTGTTAATTTGTCCATTCAGGAAAAGAAAACACCTGCTGGAGTTCCTGAGAAGCCTAAAGAAGTTCCCAAGGTAGGAGAACTGTGGAGGCCTTTTACTGTCAGTGTGCTCGGTGTGTTGTTTTTAGACCATTTCTAATCATGTGACTCGCATTCTTGTAGTTCACACACACACTTTTAAAGTCTCCAGTGTTTGCTTGCCTACTTCCCAACACCACATTAGCATTCTGCACCTTTTTATTACGGTCTCTTTCTCACTGCATTCTCCTGGTCTTCCTTGGCCTCATGCTCTAACAATGCATTTGTTTTGTGCATAAAGTTACATATATATTTGTTCTTACCTTCAATGTAATGTTGATTCATTTGGATTATTTTAAATGAGTACACACCCAAACCATGGTTTTTATATGGGCAATTTTAGGGAATATGTATATGCCAAATACAGGCTCTGTTTTATGCATGATTTATCCCACATCAATCTATAATGCATACAATGTTTGTAAACAATTATTATATTGCTGCATGGTTATTTGCTTTCAAATAATATGTATATATATTTAACAAAAAACTAATTCCATTATAAGGCCACTAGGAGTCTGTCAGTTGTTTTTATTATTTTAAATTAACTGTATATTTTCTTTATTAGTAGTAGTATTATTGTTATGTTCCTGTTTAATAAAATATTTTATATATTTCTGTTTTCCTTAAATTTAGAATGAAATATGAACTTATCAGTATGGAATAAATAATCAGTATGAACTTTGAATCATTATTTCTGTTTGAAAACATTTGCATACACTTTTAGTGAACAAGGCCCATTGATTACAGTTACACTCAGTCATACTGTCACGTATGACTTGTTTGTGAGATATTTGACATCTCACTGATAATCACTCACGTCTTAACCATTACTTTTCATGTCTCTTTCTATCTGTATTTTAGTGCCAAATATTTAGCTTGTTCTAAGGGTGTTGGCTAGCAAACAGAAGCAAACACCAAGCCATCACTCATTCACTTTCTGCACATTGTTGCCCAATCAGCACATACAAGCACACTCATCTAACCTGTGCTGTATTCTACTCATTATGTAATACAAGTTTTATGTAAACACCCTTCGCCCACCATTCAGTTCTCAGAATATTATGATCACCGTCTCAGTATTTGGTACAGCTTTTCCGATTGTTTTGCCCTGATTGTTCATAGAGAGCTCAGCTTATTCAGCTGGTGGTTGTTAGCATGTAAAAGCAGTGTGTTATTAATGTCTAGCTGTTGGTATGCACAGGGTGTGTCTGTACTTTTCCTGCCCAGGGCACATGCTGTTTGTTATTCCCCCAAAATTGGGCTTGGGGCTCCCTCTTATGGTCTTTCCTAGAATTACATTATTAGTTTTTTGTGCACAATTTTGTTTGATTATTTTTATTCACATATGATTGTTTAATGTTTTCTAAAAGCCAATAAGCACATCCGAGGCGCTGGACTCCCTCGCAGCTGGGTTTGTGTCTTCAGCTCCACCTGCTCCTAAGAAGACAGATGTTGTGAGTATCTTGACAACAGTTTGCTATGTATTTGCTTAATTTAGGGGTTTTCAAGGCTGCCCACTGCTCCGGGTGTGTGTTCACTGCTGTGTGTGTGCACTTTGGATGGGTTAAATGCAGAGCACTAATTTCATACTTGGCCACATGTCAAGACACTTTCATCTATTTAGAATTTT
Source organism: Sinocyclocheilus grahami (assembly GCF_001515645.1). NCBI lineage: Eukaryota > Metazoa > Chordata > Actinopteri > Cypriniformes > Cyprinidae > Sinocyclocheilus > Sinocyclocheilus grahami. Next base: position 983,655 of record NW_015505473.1, read on the forward strand.
GGCTTGTGTGAGCAAAAATGAGTTGTGATTGTGTTGTGATTGGCTGCTGTCACTGGATGCTGTGTTCTGATTGGTGGATGTCTTTCTCAGCCCTCAATAAACGCAGATGATGCACTGGACTTTCTTTCTGGAGGTTTCACAGAGCCTGCAGCAGCACCGGTGGTTAAGGCTCCTGTTCCTCCTTCACAGGTAATAATTTATAATAATTTTCATTCAAATGAGACAGTATAAGAACAGTATTACATGATTTAATGCTTATAATGTACATTCAGTTAAACTGTTAATTTGTTTAATCAGGAAAAGAAGAAACCTGAAGCGGTTCCTGAAAAGACTAAAGACGTTCCTAAGGTAGGAAAGCTGTTTCTGTGCCGTTTGTAGCCAAATGTTGTTCAAACCACCATTACTTCACCACACCATCGTTCCCCCACAAAGTAGTTATTTTAAAATAGCTTTCATTAACAACATAACATTAGTACACATTCAAACAGTTGTTTAATTATTCAATCAGGAATCCAAGAAACCTGCTGGGGTTCCTGAGAAAGCTAAAGATGTTCCCAAGTTAGGAAAGCTGTTTCTCTGCTGTTGTTTGTAACCATTTGTTGTCTTCCTGTTGTTAAAGGGATAGTTCACACACAAATGAAAGTCATCATTTACTCACCCATAAGTTGTTCCAAACCTGTATGAATTTGTTTCTTCTGTATGTTCCCAAGGTAGGACAGTAATAGAGGGCTTTTACTGTCTGTGTTTATTTTGAGATAATGACTGGCTGACTCTACATTATATCACTTTTGGCTACTTACCAAATTAATAACTGGACATGAAATATTGATTTGATTTGAAATTGCTTTATTACGGGATAAGAACGTGACCGTGGAGTGATACGAGAGACATTTGAGAAAAGGATCAATAGTACAGTATCGTACATGATAGAAATATATTTGAAGATGGAATGCAGCAATTAACCAAGTATTCCAGAATGCTTTGTAATAATGCATTCTCCAAATGCAAATTGTGGTAATGTTTCTCCTGCACAGATTAAGATGTTTTCTGTCTTTCTAATCTTCTTTTAGCCTAAAGTGGATGAATTATCAGCACTGGATGTTCTGGCAGGTGATTTTGTGGTTCCCGCACAGTCTGTGCCTAAGGTCGGTTTATTGCTCGATTCTTATCTGTGCTATTATTGTACTTTATGTCCAGTATCTCCTGTATTTGTTTTTACTCAGAAGATGATTTTTCTATTCTGTTCTATTCCTGTAGGTTTCTTCGAGTGCTCCTAAAACTGTTCCACCAGGCCCTCCGCAAACACCACAGACAAATGAGGTATTGCAAATACTGGACAAAAATATATTCACAGAAATCACACAAATACATGACATTGGTCATATTAAGCATATCAATTGTATTTATTGTGTTTTAATATTAGAATTGATGTTCATCTTTTTGGACCCTACAGATTTTTAATATCGCTCTTTTTTTCTGTCCTGCTCTCTCATTTGTGTAGGACGCTCTCAGTGCTCTGGGTGACACACTGGGTAAACCAGAGCCACCCAAAAAAGAACCTGAACTCAAACCCAAAGACATCGTTCATGTAATAATCCTATACTTCTTATGTTTTTAATTTACAAATGTAAATGTGGCATAGATGTCATTGGTACATTCCTTGGTGATTTTTTTAAATAACTGAATGTTTTTTGAGCAGGAGAAAGATGTGACATCAAAAAAGGGAGTTCGTGTTGGAGAGAGAGAAGATACACTCCCACCAGATTACAGATTCTCAGAGGAAGAGCTCAAGAAATATCCTCCTCCTGAGAAAGAGGTAATAACGCTGTCATAGTCTTCAACATAGTGTGACACTGGTTGTCTTTCAGAAAGTCTCATGGATGTGTGTGATGATTGGTCACTGTTGCTGGATTCTGTGATTTGATTGGTGGATGTTTCTTGTGTCACAGCCCTCCTTAGACACTACTGAAGCTATGGATTTTCTGTCTGGCGGTTTTACAACCCCCTCTGTGGCATCGGCTGCCAAGACCCCCATCTGTCCTGCCTCTAAGTCTCCTGCTAAGGTGAGATTCATGGATGTCCACATTAGAAACAATCATCACAAATTAAATCTGTTTAATATGTCAGTTGTGTATCCAACACAGCAATGAGAATAAATGTCTGTACACTACTGTTTAAAAACTTTAACTACCGTTTTTTTTTTTTTAAAAGAAGTCTCTTATACTCACCAAGTATTTTTATTTTTTTTTAAGGTAGCATGTAAAAATTAGGTGCAAGTAGCTGCATCTGCTGAAGTACTATTACTAGTTTTCTATATGTTTTTTAAATAGTTTTACATGTTTTTGAGCAGGAGAAGAAACAGATATCAGAGAAGGGTGTTCGTGTTGGGGAGAGAGAAGACACACTCCCACCAGGTTACAGATTCTCAGAGGAAGAGCTCATGAAATATCCTCCTCCTAAGAAAGAGGTCCGACATTAATTTGATATTTTTGCATATTGTATTCAATGTCTTCTATTAATGTTCATTCTTATTTAATACTTTACATTTTTGGGGAAGTAGTGGCCTAATGGTTAGAGAGTCGGACTCGTAACCCTAAGGTTGCGGGTTCGAGTCTCGTACTGGCAGGGATTGTAGGTGGGGGGAGTGAATGTACAGCGCTCTCTACCACCTTCAATACCATGACTGAGGTGCCCTTGAGCAAGGCACCGAACCTCCAACTGCTCCCCGGTCGCCGCAGCATAAATGGCTGCCCACTGCTCCGGGTGTGTGTTCACTGCTGTGTGTGTGCACTTTGGATGGGTTAAATGCAGAGCACTAATTTCATACTTGGCCACATGTCAAGACACTTTCATCTATTTAGAATTTTGGCTTGTGTGAGCAAAAATGAGTTGTGATTGTGTTGTGATTGGCTGCTGTCACTGGATGCTGTGTTCTGATTGGTGGATGTCTTTCTCAGCCCTCAATAAACGCAGATGATGCACTGGACTTTCTTTCTGGAGGTTTCACAGAGCCTGCAGCAGCACCGGTGGTTAAGGCTCCTGTTCCTCCTTCACAGGTAATAATTTATAATAATTTTCATTCAAATGAGACAGTATAAGAACAGTATTACATGATTTAATGCTTATAATGTACATTCAGTTAAACTGTTAATTTGTTTAATCAGGAAAAGAAGAAACCTGAAGCGGTTCCTGAAAAGACTAAAGACGTTCCTAAGGTAGGAAAGCTGTTTCTGTGCCGTTTGTAGCCAAATGTTGTTCAAACCACCATTACTTCACCACACCATCGTTCCCCCACAAAGTAGTTATTTTAAAATAGCTTTCATTAACAACATAACATTAGTACACATTCAAACAGTTGTTTAATTATTCAATCAGGAATCCAAGAAACCTGCTGGGGTTCCTGAGAAAGCTAAAGATGTTCCCAAGTTAGGAAAGCTGTTTCTCTGCTGTTGTTTGTAACCATTTGTTGTCTTCCTGTTGTTAAAGGGATAGTTCACACACAAATGAAAGTCATCATTTACTCACCCATAAGTTGTTCCAAACCTGTATGAATTTGTTTCTTCTGTATGTTCCCAAGGTAGGACAGTAATAGAGGGCTTTTACTGTCTGTGTTTATTTTGAGATAATGACTGGCTGACTCTACATTATATCACTTTTGGCTACTTACCAAATTAATAACTGGACATGAAATATTGATTTGATTTGAAATTGCTTTATTACGGGATAAGAACGTGACCGTGGAGTGATACGAGAGACATTTGAGAAAAGGATCAATAGTACAGTATCGTACATGATAGAAATATATTTGAAGATGGAATGCAGCAATTAACCAAGTATTCCAGAATGCTTTGTAATAATGCATTCTCCAAATGCAAATTGTGGTAATGTTTCTCCTGCACAGATTAAGATGTTTTCTGTCTTTCTAATCTTCTTTTAGCCTAAAGTGGATGAATTATCAGCACTGGATGTTCTGGCAGGTGATTTTGTGGTTCCCGCACAGTCTGTGCCTAAGGTCGGTTTATTGCTCGATTCTTATCTGTGCTATTATTGTACTTTATGTCCAGTATCTCCTGTATTTGTTTTTACTCAGAAGATGATTTTTCTATTCTGTTCTATTCCTGTAGGTTTCTTCGAGTGCTCCTAAAACTGTTCCACCAGGCCCTCCGCAAACACCACAGACAAATGAGGTATTGCAAATACTGGACAAAAATATATTCACAGAAATCACACAAATACATGACATTGGTCATATTAAGCATATCAATTGTATTTATTGTGTTTTAATATTAGAATTGATGTTCATCTTTTTGGACCCTACAGATTTTTAATATCGCTCTTTTTTTCTGTCCTGCTCTCTCATTTGTGTAGGACGCTCTCAGTGCTCTGGGTGACACACTGGGTAAACCAGAGCCACCCAAAAAAGAACCTGAACTCAAACCCAAAGACATCGTTCATGTAATAATCCTATACTTCTTATGTTTTTAATTTACAAATGTAAATGTGGCATAGATGTCATTGGTACATTCCTTGGTGATTTTTTTAAATAACTGAATGTTTTTTGAGCAGGAGAAAGATGTGACATCAAAAAAGGGAGTTCGTGTTGGAGAGAGAGAAGATACACTCCCACCAGATTACAGATTCTCAGAGGAAGAGCTCAAGAAATATCCTCCTCCTGAGAAAGAGGTAATAACGCTGTCATAGTCTTCAACATAGTGTGACACTGGTTGTCTTTCAGAAAGTCTCATGGATGTGTGTGATGATTGGTCACTGTTGCTGGATTCTGTGATTTGATTGGTGGATGTTTCTTGTGTCACAGCCCTCCTTAGACACTACTGAAGCTATGGATTTTCTGTCTGGCGGTTTTACAACCCCCTCTGTGGCATCGGCTGCCAAGACCCCCATCTGTCCTGCCTCTAAGTCTCCTGCTAAGGTGAGATTCATGGATGTCCACATTAGAAACAATCATCACAAATTAAATCTGTATAATATGTCAGTTGTGTATCCAACACAGCAATGAGAATAAATGTCTGTACACTACTGTTTAAAAACTTTAACTACCGTTTTTTTTTTTTTAAAGAAGTCTCTTATACTCACCAAGGCTGCATTTATTTGATGATAATACAGCAAATACAATTACATTGTGAAATTTAATTACAATTTTAAATGTGTTCCGTTTTAATATATTTGAAACCTCTGTGTTCAATTGGTGCTGAAGAAACATTTTTATTATTATCATCAATGTTGAAAACGGTTGTGCTGCTTAATAGTTTTTGTTTTTTTTGGAAACTGTGATACATTTTTTTTCCAGGATTCTTGATGAGTAGAAAGTTCAAAAGAACAGTATTTATTTGAAATATAAATATTTTGTGACATTATAAATGCTTTACTGACACTTTTGGTCAATTAAATGCATCCTTGCTGAATTATTTGAATTTATCTCTGAATTTTCTTTTAAAAAAACATTTTACTGACCCCAAACTTTTGTATCGTAGTATATGTTTAATCTCAATATCATCTCCATGTTTATTTAAACCTCTCTCGTCTCTTTTCTCACTCTGCTCCTTAGCCTTCAGATTCTGCTTCCGATTTTGCTTTAGATGCTCTTGCAGGTGATTTTGTCGCTCCTTCTTCTGCATCTAAAGTTCAGTCTGCCGTCTCTGGCCCCCCACATGCTGGCAGACAGGTAAATGTCTAATTTATCCATGTTTATACATATTATACATTTTCACACTTTCCTTCTATACTGACTTTCTCTTCTACTGTTTGTTTAAGTTGTCAGAAGGTACCTCATCAGCTATGGATGCCCTCTCAGACACTTTAGCAGACATTAAAGGAGCCCCTGAGCCTGCCCCTGTCCCACCTAAAGATGTCGTTAAGGTACCACCCCTTTTAATGACCATTAGTAACCATGTTTTAACCATTTATCGAAATTTAAGCTGAAATTAAAAACACCTTAAAATGTGAGAATAACCACCAAACCTTGTGCTTCTTGCTATTGTGTGGCGCCTGTCACTCTGCATATCCTTCCAAAGCATACCAATATTAGGAAAAACTGTCTGAAGTTCATTTTAAGCAAGTGTCCTAATCATTTGTTTGGCAAAGATGCTAATTTCACATGCGAATATTTACATATGTTTACATACCCTGCTTAAAGGCACAGCAGCAAAATCAGTTTAACTCTGAGAATAACCACCAAACCTTGTGCTTCTTGCTATTGTGTGGCGCCTGCCACTCTGCATATCCTTCCAAAGCATACCAATATTAGGAAAAACTGTCTGAAGTTCATTTTAAGCAAGTGTCCTAATCATTTGTTTGGCAAAGATGCTAATTTCACATGCGAATATTTACATATGTTTACATACCCTGCTTAAAGGCACAGCAGCAAAATCAGTTTAACTTTACCTAAAGGGAAGGTGAAAATAGTCATGTAAACTAAACTATGACAATACTGGATCCTGATGTTCTCACCATCTTTCCTCCCACCACAGGAAAAGAATATAGTGGAGGAAAGAGTGAGTAAACCAGGTGAGAGAGACGACACCCTTCCACCTGATCATCGGTTCACAGAGGAAGACAGCAAGGTGACTTTTCCTTCTCCTTCATGTTTCCGTACCAGTGGATTTAATTTAGAAATACTTACAACTAAAATGTGACAAATTTTCCACTTATTCTTCGGTCTTCACCACAGGTGTTTGTAGCAGCAAAGCAGAAAGACGTCAAACCAAAGCAGGTAGTTTTTTAATGCAGATTTATATGTACCATTTTACAATTTATTAAAGGGTTAGTTCACCCAAAAATGACAATTCTGTCATTAATTACTCACCCTTGTGTTGTTCCAAACCCGTAAGACCTTCGTTCATCTTCGGAACACAATTTAAGATATTTTTGATGAAATCTGAGGGCTCTCTGACCCTCCCATAGACAGCAAGGTAACTAACAGTAGAGACGAAAATGTGGTATAAAGTCGTTATTTTTGTTTTCTTTGCGCAAAAAAGTATTCTCGTAGCTTCGTAACTTTACAGTTGAACCACTGATGTCACACGGACTACTTTGTCGATCATCTTGGTACTTTTCTGGACCTTGAACGTGGAAGTTACCTTGCTGTCTATGGGAGGGTCAGAGAGCCCTCAGATTTCATCAAAAATATCTTAAATCGTGTTCCGAAGATGAACGAAGGTCTTACGGGTTTCGAACAACACAAGGGTGTGTAATTAATAACAGAATTTGCATTTTTGGGTGAACTAACCCTTTAATAACGTCAATAAAACCAAAAACTGCATTTCTGTCATTTTGATCATTAAGAATCATTGTAGACATTTGACTGTCTGTCTGTTCATCTCTCAGACGTCAATCGATGACACAACGGCCCTTGACATGCTGTCTAGTGATTTTTGTGCAGTACCGCCCGTGAAGCCCTCAGCACCTGACGCCCAACGCTTCACCCCTGAACCACAACCGCCAACATTTAAGGTACCACAAACAAACCTGTGAAAGTAACATCCCTCTAAATTCTTCACACAAATTCTGTGTTTAATTTTTTTTATCTGTCTGTGTTTCCAGGCATCAGGTCCAGTTTTCGACGAGCTGGCGGAAAAAGTGATTCCCAACCTGACTGACCCCAAAGCTAAAGACAGCAAACCAAAGGTAAAAACCACATTTGACTTTCACATATTATTATTTTGAAGTCAAATATTTGAATAAAAAGGCAAGGGAGATAATAAAAAGTAGGATAAATCTGTGCATGCTGATTCTGAAAGAGCACCAGGTTTTTCGCCCAGACCCTTCATACTGGTTCAAACCGGTTTATATCAGGGGTCTCTATGTGATTACAGGGAAAGGGTGCAAAACCAAAGTCTAAACCAAAGGTAGGTTGTATTTGGAAATTAAATGCATGAATTTGTTTCTTATACTGTAGCTTTGACTCATGAACAGCAGCATGGAGAAACACAAGCTCAAACGAAAAATCCCAATCAGTGACACTTTCATCGGCTGAATCACAAGCACACAAGCACATGGCTGTTTATATTCATATTCCCTTAAAACCTGGTGGACAGCTTGCATTGTTTAAGTACTGTGGCTGGTCTATTATTCAAAGGCTTTGCATTTACAGCATACAGAATTGATCATTACTCCTATTGTCCACATGGTGGTGCACTGCCACAAAGCAACTTTCCTATTTCTCAACCACGTGCTTGCATGAAAGGATTTTATACTTGGTTTGCATACTTAAAATTCTGGTTTTGTGTCCCAGAAACAGTCAGTACAAGATTCATCAGCCACAGAGAAGCTGCCCGGTAAACTGAGCTCAGATGTGGTGCCATCGTCTTCCACAAAGAGCAGAAACCTATAGATCGTACGTCAGTATATTTACAAACCTCTTTGAAGTTTAATTTCTATTTTTATTATACTACAATTCAAAGGTCTGGGTTCAGTATGATTGTTTTTTTAAAGAAATGAATACTTTTATTTAGCGAGGATGCAGTAAATTGATCAGAAAATTATTTATAATGTTAAGATTTGTATTTCAAATAAATGCTGTTCTTGATTCGGAGTTCTGAATAAATAGTAGTATCACGGTTTCCAAAAATATTAAGCGGCACAACTGTTTTCAACATTGATAATAAAGCTAAATGTTTTTTGAGCAGCAAATCAGCACATTAGAATGATTTCTGAAGGATCATGTGACACTGAAGACTGGAGGAATGATGCTAAAACTTCAGCTTTACATCACAGGAATAAATTACATTTTATAATATATTAAAATTAAAAAGTTATTTTAAATTGTAGTAATATTTCTCATTATTACTGTTATTAACTGACCTTAGGAAAAGCCTAAAAAACATTTTAAGAAATCTTACTGACTCCTAACTTTGTAATGTATATATTTTATATTTATTCTATTATGTTGAAGTTTTTATTTTGGGCATTTTTATTTTTATTTTTCAGATTTATGGTGCGTCTCCTCATCCCTAACACAAGAAGCCATTAAAGGGAGCTGCTCGGACAAGAAATATATTTTATGGTGGCCATGGAATGAAACTAAAAAAATCTCCTTGTGAATGATAGAACATGTATATATGGATAGGATGTTAACATCAAGCACATGTATTGTTCTATTTTCAGTCTTCTGTTTTTGGTGTGGCGTTGTGATATAATTTTTCCCACAGTAAAAAAAAATATTATGCCATATACAATTTTTTTTTCTTTTTTATCTTTACTGGGGGTCTCTCTACAGTCTTCCTGTTCACAGAGATGACAGTCTGTTGCTGTTTGAGGATCTATTGAGACACTAGTGTACAGAGATGCTGTAGGTTATGAGTTCATCGTTTACAGTACAGGAATTGCAGTAGATGACCGTGATTTTGAATGCTGTTGAATGTCTGTATAATGATACAAGTCACAAAAGGTTTGTATGGGAGGTGTTTTTCATTGTAGTTTGTTTCCTGAAGTGCACTTACAAGGATGCTCTCAAAAATAACTGTAAAATAATACTGCAAACACTAAATGCCCCATGTGCCTGTTTTATCCCAAAACGGTCGGGTCGTCACCGCTGCAGAGTAACACATACCTGCGTGAATTGCCAAAGACATAAACTTAGAGAAGTAGCTCCGGTTGGAATGTTCTTCTGCAGGATGTGTGCAGTTCTGTTTATTAACCGCTAGAACACCAAAAGTTACATAGTGCTGCTTTAAGCTCAAGGTTTTAAATGTATTTTCAGAACCACTAGTTAGTTGACAGGTGTTACATTAGATGTGGTGGGCAAAGTCAGAATCTTTCACTTTCACTTTAACTCACTTGTGTTGGTTTAAGGGCAACCGCAACGTTGCCGTTTTGCTTAACATCAGGGCTCACTCTTTGATTCTTTAAAATGTTCAAATAGCTTTCATAGCTGATGATAGAAACCGAAATATGACCTTTAAACCCTACAGTGTCTTTCATATATTTTGCTCATGAAATGTTGAACAGATCCAGATGGGTTTCCCTAGAGTGTTCTAAGACGTTGTGTACTAGTCATTGTGACAGGATGGTATTTTCAAGAGGGGATTTTTACTCTTAAAAAAAAAATAAAACAACTTGTTTTGTCAGTTTGGATTGTTCTGTTCTTAAACTCTTCCATATAAAGATGCAATGATGATAGGGGCTCGGGTATATTATTTTTGGATGTGTGTTTACAGAGAATGATCATAAAATACTTAAAGTGTCAATTCAGACCATTCAAACTGATTAGTCCATCCATCTTTATGTAGGCTACTGTGAGATCAAATCAGCAAAATTAAAATATTTGTTGAAGTACTCTTAACTATTTTGGTTACAAAGAAAATGCAAAACAGAAGTGACCTAAAGTTAGAGAAATCCTGATGTTTTGAATATTCATTTTGAAAGATTACATTTGAAAGCTCTGTAGAAGGAAGAGTCATGAAAGGGAAGCTGATTTTAATGTTACGTATTGGAATTGGATGAAATCTTTAACCATTACTGGATTTTCCTGTGTGTTACTGGATCTATAATGGGGTGTCGAGCCGTTTAGAATGGTCAGCAGGTGTGGTATGAGGTCTGAAAATTAAAAAAATGAGATTGTTGAACAGAAACTGAACCGTTCCTCAAAGATTTGCATTGTCCAACAAAAACAAAAATCTTCAAAGGTGTGCTGCATGTTAAATTTGACCAAAGCACAAGACTACTTACTGTATTATGCAAGTGTGGGGACATCGACTTGTTCTCAAGTCTGGAACAAAAAAATGAAAAAAGGGAGATTTATTAAATTTGTTCAATAAACAAATTCAGTTCAAAACTGACAGTCATGTATTTTTTTAAATAAAAAAAACGAATTCTTTAACAACTGCAATGTTTGAAAACAAGTGTGTTAGAATTTTTTCTGATGGTTTATATGAATGTAAATGTATTTATGATATATGCAAATATGTGTGGTGCTCGGTCAAAGACTAGACCCCTTCATCATTATATATTATATTTGATTATATTAGTATTATAGGATTATCACTCAAAGTAAGAGTTTCAATTATAACTTTATTAAAATAGTTTTAACTCTTCTAATATTTGTATTTAGTAATATTGAAAACTATAGCTGTCATCTGCATGCCCAGCACAGCTATTGTTTCTCACCATTGCAAATAATTTATGATTCCTGTGACAATAATTGTGGATTTGTTTTAATTGTGTTCAGGTTGTAAAATTCTGCCCACAGTTGCTTGCTTACCTTTTCTAAAACTTACACGGCCTATAAACTATTAGAAAATAATACACAATTGCACTTTGCATTCTTTAAAGGTGGATGTGACTTACGGCTGCAGTACAAAATTGTGATGATCCACAGAATGAGGAGAAGAACAAAACCACAGGCCAGAGATGACAATATCCAAGTCTCACGGTTGATGCTGGGCTTCGGGTCTGAGAACATATACACATCCTAATCATTACAGCACTGTTTGATTATATACTAACACACACACGGTTTTATATATGCTATGCATATAAATATATAGGCACATTTACACTGTGATTTTGTTGTAATCACCGGTTGTTGTAGTTTTCGGTGGTGCTGGATCAATTTTTGGAGGTGGTGTTGCTGGATCTGCAACAAAGATATAAGCAAAAGGATTATGAATACAACTATGATGCCGTATATTCTTGTTTTGGTTTTGTTTTTTACATTTTCAGTGAAAATATCTAAACAGCATTAATCATTTAATCAAACATTTTAATACATTAAGAATTTTTTTCAGAGAATATATCATAAGCTTTAAACTTTGTACTCCATGAGCATTATTTTAAACATAAACCTTACTGTTTTTCTTTTTGTTTTTGTGAAATCTATACTCACAACAAGACCAATCAATTCGCCATTAAGGTAACAAAAATGAATTTAATTCAAAATACATTCACATTAAACAATTAATGAATACAAAATTTTTATTGCATGTAATTTTGCTTCTGAATTAAATTTCATGTTTTATGTTTGTTATATATATATATATGAATATACTGATTAAGACCATTTTTGAAGTGCTCATATTTTACATGACTGGCCATATGATCACTAATAATTCAATCCATAATAATGTTAAGAAAGCATTTTCTCACCTGGTTCTCCTTTAATTTCCATTGGCTCTCCAAAGAAGAGTTTATTGCTGTTCATGGCTGCGCAGGTATACACACCACTGTCTGTTTGTTTCTTGAAATCCTTAACAGCCAAACTAACTTTACTTGGAGCATTTTTGTTCAAGCTGTATTTTTCCTGATCAACATTATCCTTTACATCCATGCCTTTAAAAGTGAGCAAATGCTGTGCACCACTTTTGTTTATTTTAAACCAGAATGTAATGACGCTGTGCTGTTTGGGGTCACAATCGATTATTACCTCCTGTCCTTCTCGGTAGAAGGTATGTGAAAAGCACCCTAGAGACAAAAAAAGAAGTTTTAAAAGTAGAAAAACAAGACTTTAATCCATGTGTGAACCAATTCCATCTGGAACAGATTTAAATTAAAACCAAAAATGATTTTATTCATAAGTTTGTATTTAAAGTCATTTGAATAACTAAATTCTTCCGCACTCAGTGATGCAAAAATAGAATTAACTTGTTTTACTATTGAATTAACTGAAACTTAGCTTTTAATACATTTAAGCAGGCAAATGTAAATATAGGTCATCATTTCTGTATGGTATCATAAGTTCCATGCCATTTCTATGTTAAAAAATAGCTCAAAGTTGAACTTAAAAAAGTATTATTTTACAGAAATAAGTCTACAATAAAATGACTGTATATAAAATAATGTGCAAATATTCACTTCCAGGTGAAATATGAGTCATTATTTTTGTTCTATTCAAATGATCGCAAGCGATCTGTCAATCTCATACTTTCATACCTAATACATTTCTTATAATATAAATTATAGTACATAATATTATATAATATGTAGTATATAATATTATATACAGTACAAGAGAATGTACTACTTACCATCAAAGATGGACAAAATCACACAAAATCCAATGCATATTTGATACATTTCTTTCAATTCTCAGCGCAGACATTCAGTTCTTCTACAATACCAGGAACAAAACAACTAAAAGGATGAAAAAATCTCCCCGTCTGCCCCTCCCAAACCCTCACCCTCACGTTTTCAACTACTTACAAATTGTACTGAAGAAATTAAATGTCAAAATGTACTATTTGTTTGGTTGCTATTACAATGCATAAACTATTTTACAAATATAAAATATCGAAAATATATAACATTTAAAGAAAGTGAATGGACCACAAAGACGTGTACTAGTCATTGTGACAGGATGATATTTTCAAGAAGGGATTTTTACTCAAAAAATAAAACAACTTGTTGATGATAGGGGCTCGGGTATATTATTTTTGGATGTGTGTTTACAGAGAATGATCATAAAATACTTAAAGTGTCAATTCAGACCATTCAAACTGATTAGTCCATCCATCTTTATGTAGGCTACTGTGAGATCAAATCAGCAAAATTAAAATATTTGTTGAAGTACTCTTAACTATTTTGGTTACAAAGAAAATGCAAAACAGAAGTGACCTAAAGTTAGAGAAATCCTGATGTTTTGAATATTCATTTTGAAAGATTACATTTGAAAGCTCTGTAGAAGGAAGAGTCATGAAAGGGAAGCTGATTTTAATGTTACGTATTGGAATTGGATGAAATCTTTAACCATTACTGGATTTTCCTGTGTGTTACTGGATCTATAATGGGGTGTCGAGCCGTTTAGAATGGTCAGCAGGTGTGTTATGAGGTCTGAAAATAAAAAAAAATGAGATTGTTGAACAGAAACTGAACCGTTCCTCAAAGATTTGCATTGTCCAACAAAAACTAAAATCTTCAAAGGTGTGCTGCATGTTAAATTTGACCAAAGCACAAGACTACTTACTGTATTATGCAAGTGTGGGGACATCGACTTGTTCTTAAGTCTGGAACAAAAAATTGAAAAAAGGAGATTTATTAAATTTGTTCAATAAACAAATTCAGTTCAAAACTGACAGTCATGCATTTTTTTTAATAAAAAAAATGAATTCTTTAACAACTGCAATGTTTGAAAACAAGTGTGTTAGAATTTTTTCTGATGGTTTATATGAATGTAAATGTATTTATGATATATGCAAATATGTGTGGTGCTCGGTCAAAGACTAGACCCCTTCGTCATTATATATTATATTTGATTATATTAGTATTATAGGATTATCACTCAAAGAAAGCGTTTCAATTATAACTTTATTAAAATAGTTTTAACTCTTCTAATATTTGTATTTAGTAATATTGAAAACTATAGCTGTCATCTGCATGCACACTTGCACAGCACAGCTATTGTTTCTCACCATTGCAAATAATTTATGATTCCTGTGACAATAATTGTGGATTTGTTTTAATTCTTTGTGTTCAGGTTGCTTGCTTACATTGCTTACATTTTCTAAAACTTATATGGCCTATAACCAATTAGAACAAAATACACCATTGCACTTTGCATTCTTTAAAGGTGGATGTGACTTACAGCTGCAGTACAAAATTGTGATGATCCACAGAATGAGGAGAAGAACAAAACCACAGGCCAGAGATGACAATATCCAAGTCAAGTGTTATTATTGTTACTACATACCTTGTTTTTTGCATGTACACTGTGTTTTTTCTGTAGTCACAATGTCAGGCTTTGGATCTGTTGGAGCAATTTTTGTAAGTTGTGTTGTTGGATCTGAAACAGAGATATTAGCAAAAGCATTAGGGACACAGATATCATCAATTGATATATTGTAGTTTTGTTCGCGTTTCACTGAAAATATCTGAAAAACCTCAAAAAGGTCAATTTGATAATTAAACTTGTGTAAGATTCTAAAATTATTTTCAGATGATCTGAATGTATTTATTTATTTGACCCATTAGTAATTCATGCGTGCCCTAATGGTGACCGTGATTTCACCAAGTACAACATCCTTGTTGATCCTGGAACAACATTCCAATTAACCAATCAGAAATAAGGGATAACTTTTCAGGAAATATCTGTTTTAGGCTTACAATCAGGGTTAGGTGCTTCTACACCCTTGTTAATCAGCTATCATTTCCCACTGATTTTAGGAATAAATTATGGGTAGGGTTAGGTTTAGGGGTAGGGATTGGGTTTAGTCTATATTTTTGGACAATCAAAAGATGTTGATCCAGGAACATGTCTTACTTGGCAAAATCACGGCAACCGTGAACCAATACCATCTAAAACTGATTAAAGAGTATCAGAAGAAGAAGAGAAAAAAAAGCTACATTTGAGTCATTCTTTTTTAATCTAAACGATCTGTCAAACCTTTACATATTCCTATCTTAAATATTTCCTAGAAATGTAAATGCTGTACAATACCATAAACAAGAAAATGTTACTCACCATAGACAAGGGACAAAATCCCTTACGAAAAAGAAGTTTATTCAAGTATAGCCTACTATTAGTATACTTCTTTTAAACTAAAAAATAAGAAAGTATACTTTCAGTCTACATTTGATGTACTTTTCAGGAATGTGCTTTATGTACTTCTCAGAAATATACTTAAAATGACATTTAAGTATACTTGACTTATACTTGACTCTATCTACGTTTTGATTATCATTATCATTCATCTTTTTTTGTTCAAAATGTTGTTTATTTATTTCTTTATTTTTATTTATGAAACGTACCCACATTTATGTGTTTAAAATGCTACAAGTATTTAATTAGTAAACTATCAGTATGCCTATAAATTCACTTTTAGTATAGTTGCAGTACAAACTAAAAACCTAAATGTAAACTAGTTGTGTACTCAAAGTTTACTACTGTTATACTTAAAGTATACTTAAAAGTATACTTTTATATGTACTAGAAAGTGGGTCCCAAGGAGTATTGAAATAGTACACTTACAAGTATACTACTAGTACACTGATATTTGTATACTTACTACATAAAGTATACTTAAAAATATACTTGAACTTTACTTAAGTATACTTAAAAAATAAACTTGAAGTATACTTATTTTTGGCAAGGGATAGCACAAAAGATAATGCATATTTGATGCATTTTTTCAAATGTCAGCACAGAATCTCAGTTCTTCTACAAGAACAGGAACAAAACTACTGAAAGGATAAAAAAATCTCAATCACAAGATCATATCATGTACAGAATAACAAAACCCCGTCTAAAGTCGTTACACACGTGCTGTGTTTATTTCGTTATGTGCAGAGTTGGGGAAAGTTACTTTTAAAAGTAATGCATTACAATATTGCGTTACTCCCCCAAAAAAGTAACTAATTACGTTACTTAGTTACTTTTTATGGAAAGTAATGCGTTACATTACTTTTGCGTTACTTTCGTGTTACTTTTTAAATATGAGCAGGGCTTGATTGTTTTTAATATAAGAAGTTCTATTTATAGCAAATGTAAAAGCCCTTTCACACCAAAAAGTGTACTGAATAAACCTCAGGCTGAAGGAAAAGTAAATTCACGTCTGTACAGTAGAACGCAGGAGAAGAAGGTTCAACACTCTTCAGCAATAAGAAAACCATGAAGCATTGTTTTCTAAAGTCATTTTTGCTTATTAGTATGGTTGAACTGGATCATCAAAGGTCAGCAGCAAAGACATTGGTTAATAAAATGGGATTAGATAGGCCTACATTTGTGTTATTTAACATATTTAGTTATTGCAGGTTTGCGTCATCTGAGTTTAATTCATTTTGATGAATACTAAATCTGTTTTTTGTGAGTGGGATGAATTAATGCACATTCACATTTAGTCTAGAACTACAGTAACATCGTGTTCACACAGCACACACAACTCCTCTGCACTCCCGATTTCTCCCAATATGGGGACAGGAGACTTGTCAGTCAATAAATAGGGAAAACAAAGTAACTGGCATTACTTTTTTGAAAAAGTAACTCAGATATTTTCTTGTAAATTAAAAAAGTAATGCGTTACTTTACTAGTCACTTGAAAAAAGTAATCTGATTATGTAACTCGCATTACTTTTAATGCATTACCCCCAACACTGGTTATGTGTCTGTCTTTATAGGCATTAGGTCCTGTCTTGTCGAGCTGGCGGACAAACTGATTCCTAAAGCAAACCAAAGGAATCACACACGTTGATGGGCATTGCGTGGACGCTGAACATTCATTTTCAAGACACAGAGATCTAGAAGTATCACTAAAAGACATTTTTCAGATATTAACTTTAGCTCCTGAATGGCAGCAGAGAGAAACACAAACTCAAACTACAGTAAAAATCCCATTCAGTGACCATTCCATCGACTGAAACACAAGCACATGGCTGCATATGGTCATTGGTCATATTTATTCATCTGACAGACAGTCTGCATTATACAACATACACAATTCCGTATTTTGTCCACATGGTGGTCCTCTGCTCTGCCACAAAGCAACTTTGGGTTTTTCATAACACTGAGAGCCAGCAGATGGCAGATTTCTCTTGAAAACAGGTTACAATGCAACGTGACACTGAACATGATTTTTAAGCTTAAAATGCTTTTGTGACCATTTTTACATATTAAATAAGCCCCATTTAATAAGTCTACATTGAAGCAAAACATAAAACATTTCACTAGGAACAGATTAAGATAAAAGCCACGTAAAGAAAAACTATCTGATTATTGTCAATGTATTAAATGTAACCGATACAAAGATATAATGACTATAAAAAAAATCTAAACTTATTGGAAAAGAAATAGAGATGTTTTGAACATTTTCATTGTGAAAGATTAAGATTTAAGGCTGTACAGTCTGAATAATCATGAAAGAAGAAACTGCTTTTAACTTTGCTTATTGAGAAGAAATTAAATCAAAGATATCTTTAACCAGTACTGGATTTCCTGTGTCTTTACTGGAGCTAGAAATGGCTGTTGGGCAGTTTTGCATGACCAGCAGGTCTGGGTCTGAAAATGAGAAATTGAGATTGTTGATCAGAAACTGTAGGCTACCGTATTAATATTTTGTGACACTGTGCAAGAAAAAAAACAACAACGCAAGACTTACTGTCTTTTGTAATGGTGGGGACATCGTCTTGTTCTTAAACCTGGAGAGGAATGAAACATTTTACAAAGATTTTTACTCAAATTAAAAACAAACATCAGCGACAATCATACATTCTTTTAAATAAATTAAAGTGCAATTAAAATTCAGCAAACCTGAGAAAAACAACATTGCCAGAACTTGATGAATCCAAAAGTAATGGAAGTATATGCATATATGTTATTAAAATGTATGCATATATTATGTATGGAAATATGTAAATGTAAAACTAAATTAGTGTCCTCCCACTGGGCTCGCATAATGACCAGACCCCTTTTTCATTTATTTAGTATTAGCGGGATCACATTTTTAAAATGCCACTTATAGGTGCTCTCTACTCCAGGTATGTTCTTATTAATAATATAATGTACAAAATATAGGTAATATATAGCCTATTCTTATGAATCAGTCCACATATTTACATATTTGCTTATGTGTTTGCCTTTAGGAATAGTTTAATTGTTCTAAATAAATAATCATGTAGTAGTATTGAAATTTGACATCTTACAGCTACTGTTTCTCAACATTGCAAATGGAATTTGCGCTTTTCAGATTCCTGTGACACTATATAATTGTGGATTTGTTTTAATTGACTGCGTTCAAGCCATAAATTCAGTTTAAGAGTAACTGTGTACAGTTGCTTATTTGTTCCAAAACGTATATGGTACATAATCAATTTTTCAAAAATGTGCAGTTAAAAATGTCCGTGCAGTATGCATAATTTAAAAGGTGGATGTGACTTACGGTTGCAGTACAAAATTATGAAGACCAGCAGAATGAGGAGAACACCACAACCAGAGGCCAAAGATGACAATATCCAAGTCTCACAGTTGATGCTGGGCTTCGGGCCTGAGAACATATACACATCCTAATCATTACAGCACTGTTTGATTATATACTAACACACACACACACACACACACACACACACACACACACACACACACACACACACACACAGACGGTTTTATATATGCTATGCATATAAAATATAGTCAAACAAACCTTTTGCACATTTACACTGTGATTTTGTCGTAATCACCGGTGTTGTAGTTTTCGGTGGTGCTGGATCAATTTTTGGAGGTGGTGTTGCTGGATCTGCAACAAAGATATAAGCAAAAGGATTATGAATACAACTATGATGCCGTATATTCTTGTTTTGGTTTTGTTTTTTACATTTTCAGTGAAAATATCTAAACAACATTAATCATTTAATCAAACATTTTAATACATTAAGAATTTTTTTCAGAGAATATATCATAAGCTTTAAACTTTGTACTCCATGAGCATTATTTTAAACATAAACCTTACTGTTTTTCTTTTCGTTTTTTGTGAAATCTATACTCACCACAAGACCAATCAATTCGCCATTAAGGTAACAAAAATGAATTTAATTCAAGACACATTCACATTAAACAATTAATGAAAAACAAATTTTTATTGCATGTAATTTTGCTTCTGAATTAAATTTCTTGTTTTATGTATGTTTATATACATATATGAAAATACTGATTAAGACCACTTTTGAAGTGCTCATATTTTACATGACTGGCCATATGATCACTAATAATTCAATCCATAATAATGTTAAGAAAGCATTTTCTCACCTGGTTCTCCTTTAATTTCAATTGGCTCTCCAAAGAAGAGTTTATTGCTGTTCATGGCTGCGCAGGTATACACACCACTGTCTGTTTGTTTCTTGAAATCCTTAACAGCCAAACTAACTTTACTTGGAGCATTTTTGTTCAAGCTGTATTTTTCCTTATCAACATTATCCTTTACATCCATGCCTTTAAAAGTGAGCAAATGCTTTGCACCACTTTTGTTTATTTTAAACCAGAATGTAATGACGCTGTGCTGTTTGGGGTCACAATCGATTATTACCTCCTGTCCTTCTCGGTAGAAGGTATGTGAAAAGCACCCTAGAGACAAAAAAAGAAGTTTTAAAAGTAGAAAAACAAGACTTTAATCCATGTGTGAACCAAATCCATCTGGAACAGATTTAAATTAAAACCAAAAATGATTTTATTCATAAGTTTGTATTTAAAGTCATTTGAATAACTAAATTCTTCCGCACTCAGTGATGCAAAAATAGAATTAACTTGTTTTACTATTGAATTAACTGAAACTTAGCTTTTAATACATTTAAGCAGGCAAATGTAAATATAGGTCATCATTTCTGTATGGTATCATAAGTTCCATGCCATTTCTATGTTAAAAAATAGCTCAAAGTTGAACTTAAAAAAGTATTATTTTACAGAAATAAGTCTACAATAAAATGACTGTATATAAAATAATGTGCAAATATTCACTTCCAGGTGAAATATGAGTCATTATTTTTGTTCTATTCAAATGATCGCAAGCGATCTGTCAATCTCATACTTTCATACCTAATACATTTCTTATAATATAAATTATAGTACATAATATTATATAATATGTAGTATATAATATTATATACAGTACAAGAGAATATACTACTTACCATCAAAGATGGACAAAATCACACAAAATCCAATGCATATTTGATACATTTCTTTCAATTCTCAGCGCAGACATTCAGTTCTTCTACAATACCAGGAACAAAACAACTAAAAGGATGAAAAAATCTCCCCGTCTGCCCCTCCCAAACCCTCACCCTCACGTTTTCAACTACTTACAAATTGTACTGAAGAAATTAAATGTCAAAATGTACTATTTGTTTGGTTGCTATTACAGTGCATAAACTATTTTATAAATATAAAATATCGAAAATATATAACATTTAAAGAAAGTGAATGGACCACAAACATGCAGAAAAAAGAAACATGAATAAAGAAAATGATGGACACACAGCAAGAATCAAATTCTAGTGTACATAAAAGTATACAATTTAGATTGAGTAAGGATAAGGTTTATTTCTCATAATTTATCTTCTTTTTTGCCTAAATTAGTTAAAATAGATCTATTCTGTATAAATTTATAGAAAGACAGAAACAGAGAGACAGACAGACAGACAGACAGACAGATAGACAGACAGACAGACAGATAGATAGATAGATAGATAGATAGATAGATAGATAGATAGATAGATAGACACTATTGGGGTAAGTTGTCAAAATGGGGTAATTTAACAGCCTATTAGGTTTTAATCACAATATAAAGCGTAAAATAATTAGGCAATGATCATAAAACAGTTCAAGAAACTGTAAAATTGAAAATATAAGTGTGCAAAAAAGTAGCCTATAGCCTAAGCATAAAGTTAGTCTATCAACATCATCTCACTATATATGTTCTAGAAGGAAATTAGCTAGAATTCTGTAAGAACATTAGAGTATGCCAAACATCTGGATCAGTGTGGATCATTTTTACATTTCGGTCTATAAAACAGGTGGCTGTTGTTTTGTAAGTGGCTTGTCGTATTGTCGGTGCAGTGGTGCAGGCATGCGTGCACCTGAAGGGGGTCTGCATGCACCAGCAGCGGCGCGCGCAGCTCTTTGATCACGCGTCAAACCGCATGTGAGTGGGGCTGTGCATGTCACTTCGGTGGGCGACTTTGGTTCTGCAACGTTCAGTCAGCTTTGAAAATGTGACGTTAGGGTGTACAGAGGCTATTACATATAGCCTATGCATGGAATGTTTTTGTTTGTGGCGTCCACGCCGTTTGTTCTTTCACGTATTTAAGATCTATTTATGCACAACTATGAAGTGTGAATATTCTCAAGCTCACATTCAAAGACAGTTTATGTTTCTCTCACTCTCATTCACTCGCACGCGTCTTAGGAAATCGTAGTCAGGACAGTACCAGGCACGTGCAGAGGGGGGTGCGATGGGTGCTTGAGCACCTGCCCCTTTCCCCTTGATGCCCAAAGTGCCCTTTTGTCAAGGCAATCTTTTTATTTTTTTGTAATTAAACGCCATTTTGTGAAGGCCTGCCCAATCTAACTATTAGTAAAATGAATGAATAATAATTTAGTCGTAAATAAAATTATCCACATGATAATGATCTTTCACCTGACATCTCATCAGGGACTATCCCTCAGGTTCAGACCCCTTTAATGTAGCCATGCCTTCATAACGTCCGGCTGCCTAAGTGGAGTTCTCTGCGGAGCGGTGTGCTTGTATACTTATATTATTAAAGCATTATTATTATACAAGAACTGCATGAAGAGAGCATGCACAGCTGTTGTTTATATAGCTGTTTGTAGCCTGTGGAAGTAAGGTTAGCAGCAGCAAGGGGCTATAATATTTTTGTTCAATATTTTCCTAATGACAATTTTATGATGGTTTATAAAAGCTACTTCGAGCACCTTTTCCCCATTTTTATCACAGAATAAGGCAGGGAATTTATAGTTTCTATAGGCTACTAAATTATATGTCAATCAGTACTGCATTATTCATAAAGTTTATTTATTACCTGGAGATAACTTGAAAAACACACATAAACTGTATATTTCTGTCAGGACCACTATCGTCAAAGATGATTGACAATTAGCATACAGTTTGGATTGGCGGTATGGTTCCGTTCTGGGCAAGAACTCCCTGCGCATCCATGCAGCCTAGCATAGATGAGAGCAGGGAGAGCAGCGATACCCCCCCAGGGTAAACAGAACAGAACCAACATAAATGTATTGCAGATATTGTTAAAGTTCAATAATGTTATGTACACATTTTAGTCTGATTCAAAGGATAATCAGAAGGCTGAATCCTGACTGACAGAGGAGGAGCTGGGGATGGAGGAGGGTAATTAGCTATTGAGCAATGCGAAAACTGCTGATACTACTGCGGGACCTTATATATGAATACTTAGATAGGTGTCGTATTCCCATAGCTTGATGGGGATCAGCTGAGAGTCAGCTGATGCGAGCTTGACTAACGTGACCTGCCAGAACTGACGCTACTTCTTCTAACTTCTTTGAGTCTGTTTTGGACTTTCTGCACGAGAGCGCCCTCCGGCTTCGAGTATGAATTAAACATACACTGCATCTATTCACTTCTCCTCATTTTGGATACGAATAAAACGTCAGGTCATGCATAGAATATCGATACTGTCTCTTTGAATTTAAATCTAGAAACCTCTAGATGAACACACCTGCCCGAATAAAGTGCGGGGGACGAAATTACATTTTTTTTAAATTAAATAATAAAAAAGCAGCTAACGTTCTACACACAGCAATATAAACAAAGGTGCCTGTTCTCTTTCGTTCTTGCTGTTTGACTGGGAAAAGTTTAAAGGGCGTCGAGGGGTCTTGCCTTAATGTTATCTGACTAAAAAACTATTACTTTGAACGTTTTTTTATTACAGTATTTATTTTAAAAACGTAGAGTGCCTTAAAAATAATGATCACAACCCGGATAAAACCGGTTTATACTGATTTTCTCAATCTCCGATTCATAGGCTACTTATCAATCATGTTTTTAATCATCATTATAATTTAAAAAATGAATAAATTCAGAGCAGGATTATAATATCAGAAGTATCTTATTAAAAAATATTAAGAAGTGCAAAGAAGTATTTATTTAACTTTTAAACTTAAAATGGTCTTTTCTGTTCTGTGTTTCTTTTTCAAAACTGCATCATGGCATTTGCTGCTATCAATACAGAAGCAGCCATTTCGATACACATGTAATAAAACTCAGTTTAATCTTTTTTTTTTTGCAATGAATTTTAATTTAACTATGTGTCATAGCCTAGTGATTAGTATGAATTCAGTTCTCCTCGAGTTCACACTAATATAGTTCATCACATTAAATATCAACATGTTCCTCTAACGTTTGAGGACCAGAAAGTAACACTTGTTGTCTTCATTTGAGACTGTTTGTGACCTAAAATGCTTGAAAAGTGTGCTATCTTATCTTGGTGGGAAAACTTAAAAAGTAGTATCACCTGACGTCATAACAGGATCACTGCTTCTTAAGAAGAGTGGAAAGATGTTCATCGCTTTGTAAGAAAGCTACAGACCACCTTTGTTCTGCGTTCAGCGAGTCTCCAAATGATGTGAGAATGGATGAGAATGATGCACATCACGGTTACATCACTGGCAACAGAGCCACCTTTCTTCTATGTTTCGCAACACGGTGACGTCAAGTAGCCTATATTTACATCGCCTGGAAATTAACGTAACACATTCACATAGGTCGTGGAAATATGAGTTTACGATTTTAGCAACAAAAACAAGTCTGTTGACGAATCTGTCAGGTATACAAATTCTGTTCAAAATAAAATAAATAAATAAATAAAGTAGGCCTGCATAAAATCAAATAGACAATACAATGATAAAAACATAACATAATCGTAAACATAACCATAAATTATACATTTATAAAATATTGATTTTAACAAAACAATTGTTTATTAAATTACATTGAACATTATCATATTGTTTTATTAAATAATCAGAACATAACTATCATTAACTACATAAATGTTTCATAAATAACAACAATTATTATTATATTATAATTACATAATAATAATACAATTACATAATAAAACTGCAACAAAACAATATTTTATAATGAATAATAAATCATGTATTTTAATAACATTTTCTATTTTATTGTGATTGTTATTATTATTATCGTCGTCATCGTTGTTGTTTACATCGGTACAATGCGAGTTTGCAAAATTACAAAGTTTCCTTGATATTTATATTCTATATAAATAAATCAAAACAGACTAAATAACAATGATGATAATAATAATAATAATAATAATAATAATAATACATCATGTTACGGCCCTTCGGAGATCTCTACAATGGCTGCCTGTTCAATATAGAATTGAATATAAAATATTATTACTTGTCTATAAATCCTTAAATAATCTAGCACCATTTTATCTGAGGCAATAGAGCCTTTGAAGTGTCTGGCCCCACTCCGTGGAATAATCTCCGGTCCCAAATAAAAATGGCTTCCACTTTATCTGAGTTTAAATCCAGTCTCAAAACTCATTTGTTTGTCTCGGCTTTTAACATGTAATTTTATCCTGTTTTTATAGGCCTACATACATAAATGCTTTAATATTTAACAATAAATATTTAAATAAATAAATATTTACCTGACATACTATCTGATCATTAAATCGAGTTAAAATTATTAAATTAAGTAAAAATTATTGTATACAAAAAAAATCATTAACCTTTCCAATTTATATTTCAATGTTCAATGTGAACAGCTGACCTAATGATACAGTACTGATTATAGAAAATCCATTGCTAAAAACTTAAAAATGATGAAAAACGTTTTTTTTTACAGCCTTTTTTTCATAATCAAAAACAACATTAAAAAATGTTGACCCATCTTTAAAGGGCGATTCTGTTTTTTATATCTGGCAGGTGGGTGTTCAGGAAGACCTCCAGTCAAACAGAGAGACGGTTTATGACAGGCAGTCCACCCTCAGTTTCCATAGCCCCCCATTTAGCTTTGAGTCACTTTCTCAGTTTGCGTAATTTCTCATCATTCACTGATTTCTTACCAGGGGGTCCCTGTCTGACTCACCAAATGAACCTGATCTCAGAGATGTGGGTCTCAGAGGTGAAGGTGAGGGGGATGGGGGTTACCTGGGGATTCCTTGGAGGAAGAGGGCCAACTCATCCTCAAGCCCACCACAACAGAGGAATATTACATGAAGTAAAACAGCTGCCCACTCCAGAGAGCTCAGTTTAGAGATTGATCAGTCAAATCAGACTTTCAGTCACTGCAGCATTAGGATTCTCTTCGGTTCAGGTGATTCAAACACTGTATCCAACAATCTGAAGCACAGAGGGAGGGATCACAGTAGTTACAACAGATCATAACCTGATGTAAGTAGAATTGGTTTCTTGGTAACTTTTTATACCTTTTTGTTCCTTTACTTGTGGTCTCAGTGCTGTATGTGGTCAAAGATTAATAGTAATTTCTGTATTAACTTATTATTTTTCATTCAAATACTTTTAATGTTTTCTCAAAACCCCTAAATTATTAAGTAGAGTTGCACTTTTTAGAAATGTGACTGGCATGTTTTTTTCTGGGGTCTTTTTGAATTGTTTTTAATCAGTTCTCATAAGGTGTTGTAGACGATGTTTGCAGAATCAACCTGACAGTTCAATGTTTACTTCAATGTCGTTTGTCGTGTAAAGATAAATGAGAGGTGCACAGGTGTAAAAGGTGTATGATAGGAAACAGAAAATCGAAAGCATGTAAGTTTCTGAACGCACCTGCACTCTGTCCACTTCACAGAAATGTATTCACGATGGGATTTTTTGATAATTATGTCTATCAGTGTTGACTTTAAATTCGAAATAAATTTGGATAAATGTTCTTGTTTTTCTAGAACATTCTACAGTTGTGTGATTATATTTTACTACAGTATTACCGCACACACTCTAATTACAAGGATGTTTACAAAAAAATCTAAAGTAATGCAAGCATGTATACATTTTATATAGCAGATATATACTAAAGTAAATGGTATAGAAAAAATGTTTGAAGTATAAAGACTGAAATTGTAATTTCTTGTAAAACATACTTCAGTAATCCTTGTTTTATTTACAACTTCAAAACATCATTTTGTTTCACATTTTGTGTATGTTATACAATTTATGAAATATTATATTTATATCTAAAATGACCTTTGTTTAATAATGAAATATCACATATAAAGTGATTGAAGTATATTTTAAATGTAAAGCTGTTATTTCCTTTTTAAATTGTTAACTGAAAGCATTGGCACTGAGGGTTAAGAATATTAAATTCTATGTATGTTACCATAATTTTATTATTTATTTACTGTAATTTTTAACCCGGTGTTGGTCTCGTGACCCAACATGGATACCACCTACTTGAGGCACAGATCACAGACAAACTCGACTAAACATGTTAATACAGATGGTAAATTTTGCACACAGTGTAGCATACTGTAAATACAGTAATAATGTTTTTGAGTTGGTAAAAATGTATCATGCTTTAATGCATAACTTATTTCTTGTCAGATTCTCTCATGAGTTGTGTGCAGATGTGCATCAGTAAAGACGAAGATCACAAAGAAAGCCAATAAGATGCCACTATAAGAAAAATAATTTTGTTTCTTTTTTCGGAATATTTGCACGTTATAAGCGAAACCCAAAGTTAGCCCTCAAGCATATTAATTTTTGCATTTGAGGATATCCACTTTATTAAGATTACATCTATTTTCACAGCTTATTCAAGTTGACATATGCCTGATATTTGCTGTGAGTAATGTGCTATGCATTCTCATTTTTTTTTCTTTGCTTTAAATTAGGAAGACTGAAAGAACTGTAAACAGTTGTAGCAATTTATTACTCTTTTAAAACATTTGCCAAATGTAATTGAAATACTTTAAAGTTTTGTGCACTTTCTAGTTTTGTATTACTAGCCTACAGGAAAAAAAATAACTTAAATGATTTTAGCAAATGGCTGCAATATAACAAAGAGTGAAAAATGTAAGGGGGTCTGAATACTTTCCGTACCCACTGTATATGAATGTAATGCACTCTGCTTGCTCTGTGGAAAAGAAAAACATTTTTCATTGAACATGCACATGTCATTTTGTACAATCAATAAAGAAATACAACTTTTTCTTTGATCTATTTAGTATTTATTTTGAAAACATTAGAAAATGAATGAACTAATGATAACATGCTTTAGTACAGAGACTGCACTAAACCGTGTAATGGAGGTTTTGTGTTAACAGTCTGTGCCTGTGACGCTCTCCATGTGGCAAGGTCTGTGGTTTCTCTGTGGTGGCTTTGTTTTAGTGTAGCGCTGAAGAGCTCAAAGTTGCGATGCGAGAGAGATAATGCTCTGTCTTTTTGCACAGGAAGGGGTTTGTTCATTTGCCTCAAAGTATCAGGAAGAACAGCTGCACATGAATGGCAGCACAGTTTCTCTCATACCCACATATTTTTTGTTTATTTGACAGAACTTTTATTTATTTTTTGATTGTATTGTTTCCCTCTGTATTATACAGTAGATCCTTTTAATTTCAAGTGTTAAATTGATCCATATTTGCCTTTTATATGAGAAAATATAAAAACGTGGAGTCTATTTTTGCTGGAGTTTTGTGATTTTTATTGGATGTTTCAATTCCTTTCTCCTCAAATTCTCACAGGTTTCCTTGCAGAGTAACTAACCACAGGTGTAGTTCACCACATTAACCATGAACATGTACGTATAGGTAGTCTATTGCCCTGACTTGATATGTAAGAAATACTTCAAGCTAATTAGACTTTCTGGCTGTGATCACACAATATCAAGTGATAGGCCTATAGTTTCATAACGAGAACACATACGCTCAGAGAGGGAAACTTGATAACACCCAAACACATAAACCAACACACCCTCAGATATGCAAGACGGGGGACACCATAAAACCCTACAAAACAAGTGTCATCAGAGAAATAACCCACAGAAACACTCAATAATACACTCATTCAATTTAGACTTGATTAAAATAACTATTTAATGAGCATAACATCAAAGCATAAAACGACAGCATATATGAGATAAAAGAACATAAAAATTAGAAAACTGTACATTCAGTCACAAATTAAGCATACTGTACTGGCAAGAACAAAACTCGAAGCTCGATTAAGACAGCTGAGGTTAGTCCAAGTTTAGAGTGAGTTCGGTTTTGTGGTGATCCTGGTGGTAATGTTCTGCTCTGGTTTGATTCGGTCAAGTCAGACAATGAATCTAATTCATTAAGTGGACTGTTGGTTGAATAACGTCCGATGAAACACTGAACTGTACATTTAAGCTATTATTTTTATATATACATTTTTTTACATTCTAAAAACCAATATATTTGATATTTGTGAAGCTATGGCAAAATTTCAGAGACTTCGACACAGGTCCATACTTTGGAGAGAAAAAAGACCACCGCCTGCAAATGAACAAAAAATAATAAGACAAAGACTGTATTTAAACTTTTTAAAGGTAAGTCATGTTTCAATCCAAATGCTTACATTTGTTTCGACATGAAGAGTGTGTTCTTCCACCTCATCGCAACTGATTCGTTCTATGGAGAAAATGACACAGTATATTTTTAAAAAGTTAAAAAAAATGTCTTAAAGCTCATAATACTGTCAGAAATAGGCTAGAAAAATATTAAGGATTTTATCCAAGTTTTTCTGAGTCTAATAAGTCAAACTGTTGAAACAGAACCAATGCAAACGCATATGTAAAGGGCTTTGATGTGAGATGCCAGTGTCGCAAATGAACATTAACCCACAGCCATAACCTTTCCATTTATTTGCTCATTTTTCATGTTTGAAAGGCCAAAAGATCATTTAAGAGACATTTTAGTAATAAAAAGCATTAATTAAAATGTTTTTTTAAAAAAACACTTAAATCTCATTATGTAGCAGCACGTTGAAACATTTCTTGACTTACTTGGTAAATTGATGTCTACACTTCTTTGGTAGACCTGTCCCAATATATAAAAAAGAAAAAAATGTATGAGTTGATGTGCATATGACATTTTATATAAAATTCCTATTCAAAATAATTTCACTTTTATTGTACAGTAAACTGTTTATACTGTTACTAAATTATAAGCACTGTGAGGTAGAACTTCAGAAACTCTCACAATGGACTTCTGAACATCTGAAACTCCGTATGCGAGAGTAAACATGTCACACGGCCAAACTGAAGTTTGGAACAACAGGTCGACCTCAATGGCTGTGATGGAACTGGTAGAAGAGATTTCTTCTTTAATGGATAATAATGAATATACTGTGGGGGTGTTCCTAGATTTAAAAAAACGCGTTTGCCACTATTGATTATGGTTTATTAATGATGAAACTGGAGAGATATGGTATAAGAGGAAAAGCCTTTGCTTGGCTAAAAAGTTACCTCGATGACAGATATCAATTTGTACAAATAAACAATGTTAAATCAGATGTAATGAAGGTTACTTGTGGTGTTCCGCAAGGTTCGGTGTTAGGCCCCAAATTGTTTGTACTGTACATAAATTATATTTGTAAAGTGTCTAAAGTATTAAAAATGGTTTTGTTTGCTGATGATACAAATTTATATTGTTCGGGGAAAAACTTGGAACAGCTTCTGAATACAGTGGAATTCGAACTCATGGTTTTCAAAAAATGGTTTGATGATAATAGACTTTCACTGAACTTAAGTAAAACTAAGTTTATAATATTTAGTAATCGACAAAGTAACAACAAAATTAAATTAAGGATTAACAATGAGGAAATAGAAAGAGTGTATGAAAATACATTTTTGGGTGTTATAATTGATCATAAATTATGTTTGAAACCACATATTAACCATGTAAAAACAAAAATGTCCAAATCCATTGCAATATTAAATAGAATAAAACATATTTTGAATGAAAAAACGTTATATATATTGTATTGTGCACTCATAGTTCCATACATTACTTATTGTGTGGAGGTGTGGGGTCATACTTATAAAACCTATATAAATTCAATATATAAGTTACAAAAGAAAGCAATTAGGATTGTTAAAAGGGTTGATTATTACGAACCAACAAACAAATTGTTTATTCATTTACATGCTTTAAAATTTGTAGATTTAGTTGATTTATGTACATCACAGATTATGTTCAAAGTTTATAATAATTTACTTCCAAATTGTATTCAGAGGCTGTTCAAAATAAGAGAAAGTCAGTATAATCTAAGAGGATTGTATATGTTTAAAAAAGTTAGGGCAAGAACTAATGCAAAAAGTAGGTGTTTATCTGTTAAAGGGGTAAATCTATGGAATAATTGTGATAAGGAATTAAAATTATGTAATTCACTCTGCAATATTCAAGAAAATGCATAAAAATAAGGTGATAAATAATTATATGACCCAGTATCAATAATTGTGAATGTATTGTTACAATATTGAAGTAATAGTTGTAATGTGTATTTTTGTTATGTTGTTTTGAATTATGTATGTACATTTGGGGTAATGTTTATGTAACATGTTTATCTTGTATTTCTTAGTGAAAAGTGTCGCTCATCAGTTAATTATGTATAAAGGGTAGGCATAATAAGCAAGGCTTCAGCCTACACCTTTTTCGGTAATTATGTTTATTTATTTATTTTGTGAAAAGTTGTCTGTGAGGACCAAAATAAAATTATTGATTGATTGAAGTTGTTAAGTTATTTCATTGACCACTGTGATGTACCAGTATGTTACAAAGACATGTGCAAACTCTGTGTGTGTGTGTATGTGTGTGCACTCACGACTGAAGTAGTAAAGTGTGCCAGCAAGTGTAATGGCCAAAAGCAAAAGAGCACCAATGCCCGGCCAAAGCACTGATTGTTCACAGCCTGCAATGTGACACAAACAAACCAATTCAACTAAACAGTATAAAACAGCACAAAATCAGTAACATCTAAAAGCACGTCTCAGTCCGTACCTTTAGGAGAGCTGGGGGGTTTGCAATTACAGGTCTTCTTGGGTGTCTTGGTCTTAACTGTTGGCGGCTGATCTGTCGGAGGATTCACTGGAGAACAAAGAACAGAGAACATCAAGACAGAACATATATAAAACTAGAACATTTGGCACCCACAGTGTCCAGCAACTTGACAACCAAGTCGATTAACATGAACTTTCCAGACTAGAAGATCTAAGACAGGTCAAGGCTGCTTAAACTAACAGAACTCTAGGATTCTGAGGCCAAACATCTCTGCATCTTTGAACACTTCACTTCTATTTCAGTCTTACTATGTCTCCTATTAGTCATTTAAGACCTTGAGATGCTCTTGAGCACCAGGATTGACACGTATACTTGTATAACGTGTATATTTGGAACCATCTTCAACTTAACACCAGGTAAAGATCCTCTCACTTTAGGGATGGAAAGTTCAATGCTAGTGCCCAAACCAACATTAGGTGTCTCAGATTCACTGCTTTGGTCTTCATGACTTTTTTCATCCTAAAATCTTCGTTCACTAACCATCAGTAACGCCATTAAAGAAAAAACAGGGTAAGGAACCAAAACACAGAAGAAGAGCGCTGCTATACCTCCAGGCATTATGTAATATCCAACAGGCATAATATTTTTGGTTTTAAACATGCAGGAATAGAGGCCGATTTCTTCCTCCTGAAGTCCTGTTATACGCAGGGTGTAGACCACCCTCTGACCAGAGGACACCGAGCCCTTGAAGCGAGTGGCGATCAGGTTTTCTCCATGTTGCTCTCTGCCAGCGCTGTTGACATACAAGAGGAACTGAAGAGTCTTTGTCCTCTTAAGGTATCGGTACCAAAAAACCTCCTGGCAGGAGTGATCTGGACATTCACAGGACATACTTTCCGAGCCGTTGATTTTGGCGTAGAGAACAGACGGCGTAGCTTGGAAGGTGGGCAGTAAAGCCACTAAAGGAGAAACAAAGAAAAAATCATAAGTTCTACTTTGTTTGTTATGCACATTTTGATTTTTGGGTTTAACGACAGTTTAGCTACTTAAAAAATGTTAGGCGTCTGAATGGTACCTATTCAAAGGGCACTGGCATACAGTATTAAATCAGATATTTTTCAGCTTTTTTCTATGCAGAAAGTAAAACAGTAAAAGGTGACAGGTTTAAATTAGATTTAGAAACTAAAAAAGCAGAAAAGAAAAGGCTGAAAGTTCCTTTCACAATAGACCATACAGAACTAGAAGGCAGTAATTTCCTTGTTATGTAAGAATGGAAACCTGAATAGACAGACAGTATGCTTATAGGCAATTTGTGTTGTCTATATCCTCTTGCAAAATAGTTTTCCTCTATTATCAGTGCCTGGCGGGGAAAGCACTTTTTTTTTTTTGCATTGACACTTTGAGATATGCTTATGTGGGCATTGATTCATATGCGAAGAAAACATTATAGTTCATATGTCAGAGAACGGAAAAAAAAATCCATTCACTCAAATTACACTATTCAGTTTGGTATGAAATCCAAAATAGGTTGAGCGTGTGAAAGCATAGAAAGTGAGTCTTTAGTGAATCAGATTTCAGTTGCAAGGCGATTTTTGTTTAACACTGACTTAAACAAAGCAGATCATTCTGGAAAACCAGCAACAAACAAACCAGAGCGATAAATAATAATAATAATAAAAAAGAATAGTCAGCATTTTAAGAATATATGCATTAATACATATATTTCTTTTACATTAAAATATATATGTATGCAAATAAACAAGCTGTTATTCTACATAAACTTGAGTGTGAGAGATTACCTGGCTTGTCTCTGATAATTATCGGAAAACTTTTATATATTATAAAATGTGAAAGCATAAAATGCTCTCCAAACGTTTTAAAATGCAAGAAATCTCGTAATTGCCTAAGGATGCAAACGTTTTTGGGCCTACAACGCAGCATCGATACCTTCACATCATGTTATTAAGATTATATAAGATTCTTTAAAAATACCGTCTTTGCAGGATGACATAAATTTATGACAGTATTCAAACAAAAGATATAACAAAAGTCATCAATTTACTTCTGCAGATGTACTCACACTGAGCTCATATTACTGTATCACTTGAGTTTCAGGTCTGATCACATTAAAAGTTTGACAGCTCTTAAAATATAATGCAAAGGAAAGTTCTTACCTGCCATCCATACGAACAAACAAAAGCACATGCAAGAGAGGGTCATCCTTGGGCGTCTGTGTGTGAGCTGTCAACTGTGTGTCTGTGTTTTCCTTTCTGTTCTTCATGTGTCATGCAGAAAGGAGGGCCTGCAGTGTGTGGGGCCAATGAACCAATTACTGACAGCCTATCAGAGAATGAGTCAGAGGAAACACACAGAAGAAAACATCAAGGAAAAATCAGGAGACTTTTTCGGAAATACACACATTTCAAGTTTCGTTAGCAAGTAAATAGCAGCTATTGGCTATTTTACATGCAAAAGCATGATTTCAATAAACCATCTGAAGTACAAAGTCATCTTTGATTTTCTCAATCCACTGTTCCCAATATATAAATTATGATGCATTTCAGCCTTTTAAATTCTGCTTTAGAGTCATATTCAGAAAGTAGAGTTGATTTAATAGACATTTTGAAGACCTCAACGTATATTTTAACCAACACGTTGTTGGAAAAGTTAGAGGTTTAAACTGAACTCACAAAAGAGATCTAAACAATCTGAAAATCAATTTCAATAGCTAGAAATTCACATATTTAGAAAAACCCACTGGTCATTCTATTATTTGTGTAGTTCTAGTGAATGTTAAAGGACTTTGTTTTTCTCTTTAATCTGAAACAAAACGCACAGGTTTGCTGAACCCCAAACGTCTTTCCTAAAAGATCTTTAACCCAAATGCAGGTGTGTGACCTGAGAAACACCTACATCTGTCCACAGAACACAACAGCTGGCACTGTATCAAATCAAACACAAACACGTAATATAAAAACGCTTGTGATAAATATCAGGTAAGACTGAAATGAATCACATATTCAACCAAACACACTGCCAATGCTGATTTATGAAAAAATCACTTAATTAACCAATACCCACATTAATAGTGAAAAAGCACCGACGGTGGCATATAATCAACAATATTGTGCCGTGGAAAACAAAATATGTTTAATCTCGAAGTGTTGATTTTTATCATGTCACGTTATGCCCCCAAAATGTGTGCTTTAAATGCTGCTTAAAATATTTACTTCAAAGTACAGCCACTTTGAATTTAATTACTGATGAAGAAAATTGAAAATGCATAAAAGTATTCACAAAAGATTAAATTAAAATAAAGATGTTAAAAGATACATAAAATTATAAAAAATATTATTTTAGAATATTTTACAAATACATATAAAAAAAACTAGTTTGGTATTATATGTACACAGTTGTGTCTACTCAATCACATATTTTGGCTGAATTAATAGTTAGGTCAAGTTAAAGAAAAACTAAAGCACTTAAACATCATAAACTATAAAAAAATGCATGTTGGAAAACTTTTTTTTTCACACAATGTAAAACCGCTTAACACTGCAATCGATATCGCATATCGATAGAGCAGATCATATTAAGTTATGTACACATTTATCTCATAATAATTCATAAATAAATGAAGGTTTGTTCATTAATATGCACTGAAAATTCCACCCTACACTCTTAAAAATAAAGGTGCTTCAAAAGGTTCTTGAAGCGATGCCATAGAAGAACCATTTTTGGTTCCACAAAGAACCATTCAGTCAAAGGTTCTTTAAAGAACCATCTCTTTCTTACCTTTTTATAATCTGAAGAACCTTATTTCGCCCCAAAGAACCTTTTGTGAAACAGAAAGGTTCTTCAAATGTTAAAGGTTCTTCATGGAACCATTTAGACAAAAAGGTTCTTCTATGGCATCGTGAAGCACCTTTATTTTTAAGAGTGTATATCACAACATCAACACCGAACAACCCTGAAGAACAAAACTGCAGGCCTGTTTTCGCACCACAAAGTCAAATTGTTGGTTTTTATTCAGAAGCCCAACATTTCTCAACTCACAAACCAACGTGCTTGTTTTCCACTCCACATTCTAGATAAACTAATAAAGTTTTTGAGTGTGTGGGACTCTGGAGCCTGAAGTTCAGAGGGGCTTGTGTGGGAGTTTTCGAGCTGAGGTGTTAAAAGATCTCTTTCATTGGCCCTCGTCTCTTGAGGAGGGCTGGAGGGGCTCATGGGCCCGTGGAGGGGTCGTGACGAGGGGAGGATGTGGGAGACGCACACGCCTTGGAGGTCGAGGGTACGACAAAGACACAGGGAGCCGAACCACACGATTCTTTGAAAACAGGAGATCTCAGGGGGCTCGAGAGAACGCTTTAGTGCGACGAGCTTGTGTCTACGGAGGGCTTTCAACTCTGCGGTTACAAAGACTTGGAAAAAAGTTCATATAGTTCTGAAGTACAAAAGCTGTGTGAGAAGCTACAGGTGTTAGATCCACAATTTAATACAAGTGCATTTGAAGATCAAAACATGTTTTAGTAGAATTAAAAACATTACAATTCATCATGCTTGCAAATTAAAGGGACAGTTCACGCAAAAAAAACTTTACTCAGCATTATGTTGTTCCATGTACACTATATTACTTCGATTTTTAAATGTAAGCAAATCAGCATATTAGAATGATTTCTGCAGGATCATGACTGAAGACTAAAGTAATGGCTGCTGAAAATTCAGCTTTGCCATCACAGAAATAAATTCATTTAAAATAGGAATACATTTTAAGGAATAATTATATTAAAATAGAAAACCGCTCTTTTAAATGGCAATGATATTTCACAATATTACAGTTTTACTGTATTTTGTTACTTAATGCAGCCTTGGTGAGCATAAAAGACCTCTTTCAAAAACATTTGAAAAAAGTTAATTATGCCAACCTTTTGACAGGTAGTGCATGTCTGACTTTTTCCAGTCGGACACAAAAGTAGAAATGTTAAACAATACTATATTTTATATAGTGAAAGGGAATGGGGATCAGGCACGTCTTTAAAATGACAACAAGTCATCATAAATTATCATAAATATAAGTCCATAAAATTATTATAGTCATTTATAATTTCAATTGTGCATCCACATTTTCAAATTGGCTTGAAATTGGAAATCGGAAGGTGGATAAATGGATAACATCGATTTCAAACTTCATGTTCTAAACCTATGCATCTAAAGGCACCCGATTTAAATGGGTGTGGAGAGCAGAATCTTTACTGTTTATGACACAAAAATACATATAAGGTTTGGAATACAGTGCAAACTTTTATGATGCTTTTTTGTCATTTTGGAGATAACCAGCCCACATCCCCATTTTCATGAGTTTGGAACGACATTAGGATTAGTAAATTACAAAATGGTCATTTTTGACCGAACCATCACATTTTACATGGGAATGTGATAAAAAAATAAATAAAAAAAACCCATAAATAATGCATTTTCAAGTATAATTTTTTTCTTTTGAAACACAACCACATTCATCTTCCCATGATCAGTATGTTCCCTGAGCGCTCAGAAAGTGATGCAAAAGTGAATTAAGGATTGTTTAATGGAGACATTGGAAATTGGCTTAGCAGCAGCACACTCATTAAATAAACATGATTGCATGATTGTGACAAGTTAACTCACAAAAAAGGAAATGCAGCTCTATGCAAGAAACAGGTCAACAGAGTAGCAGTCGTGTCCTCATTCAACTCCTGCACCTGTTAGACCTGCAAACAAAAAATATTCCAGCATCAAATGAGCCTGGTGTCACATTACTGTTTCACACATTCACAGAAATGCAACAAAAACAAGGATTGCAGGCCGAGCTCTTCTGATTCAGGGAAATGTTTACAATATGCGATACTCTATATTCTGACAACTCTTCATTTTATTCTCACCGTTCATTCCTGTTTTCATGTCTTTCTTGAACACAGAGAGATTAAGTCTGAAAGAGGTTTCTAGCAGATCCACAGTGTAGTGTGTACATTTGCAATCAACGCCCCCTTGAGACTAAAACTGTAAATGCTTCAATTAAGTCAGAAACAAAAGTTCATGTACAAGAGATTTTTAGAAAAAGTTCAACAATAAATACTAAGTCTATGCTGATATAAACAGTGGGAGGGGTTTATTTGATCAAAGCATGAAGCAAGTTGATGGACACATCCACATGAACATGGGTGGATGGCTCACGTAGTGTTTTTGCATCACACCACAAGGTATAAAGTCAGTGATTTCTCCAAGAGAGAAGTGCAGCTCTAGAGACATCCTAAAGTCTGTAGTCCTGAGCATTTCAAGGAATGAACATTTTCATCATTTCCTCACCCTCATCTCATTCCAAACCTGTATGATTTCCTTTCTTCTGTGGAACACAAAAGAAGAGGTTTAGCCTAATGTTCACGTTGCTCTTTTCCACACTGTGAAAGTGAATGAATGTTGTCAAGCTCTAAAAGTGACAAAAGCACCTTAAAAGTAGCAGTTAATTCATACAAATTGTGCAGCATAAAGTCGTTTGAAGCCAGTTTTTAACAAACGCTGTAGTTTCTTGCTCACAACACAGCAAGGTTGAATATGTGGAACTGCAGGCAGCAATATTTTGAACCAATATTTTCAATCAGTTTTGAGCTGTACCTTACCAAAAATCAAAAAACTTGAAATATAGTGCAGAAGTCATATTGACTTCTACTTTTTGTCATTTTCGGAGCTTCCACACACATTCGTTGCATTGGAAAAAAGCAGCATGAACATTCTTAACATCTATTTTTGTGTTCCATAGAAGTCATATGAGTTTGAAATGAAATGAGGGTGAGTGAATCATGACAAAATTTTCACTGTTGATTCCTTAAAAAGGAATTGTGATCAGATGAGTTTCTGTATAAAAGAAAGGCCTTTAGAGTTCTTCAGAAAGCATAAATAGAGAGAAGGGTCCAGAAGATTTCAGCAAAACGCTTTTCTGGGGTCCTGTGCATTTTTATTAGAACAATACTGTCAGACCATCATCGAAAAAAACTAAAGTCTAAAAAACACCAAGAATCGTTTCATCCCAGAGCCTTTCCTCCTCTGTCCTGTTGTCTTCTCGATTCAGCTTCTCTTTTCCTTTTTTCTTCTCTTTTTTGTATTTGTGTTTGCCATCTTTCGTTTCTGTCCTGACCTCTACGTGTTCCTCCATCTTTCCTTGTGGTTCCTCGTGCACTTCAACCTCTTGTTTCTCCATGAGTTCCTCTTCTTTTCGTCTCTCCCCATGCCTCCTACTTTTCTTGCTTGCTCTTCTTTTACTTCTGCTTTCCTCGTCTTCACTAGAGCTCCTCTCTCTTTTTCTTCTCTCCTTCCATTTCTTGCTATCATCTTCTCCTTCTACACTTCCTCTCCTGTCTCCCTTCCACCTCTTTTTCCTTTCTACTTGTTCCGTAGCAGACCCTTCCTCCTGGTCTCTTCTGCTCTTCCCTCGCTTTTTCATCTTCTTCTTCCGTCTCCTCCTCTCTCTGCTGTCATAACTGCTGCTGCTGTCACTACTGCTGCTAGTGTAGGAGGAGGAGTCTGAGGAAGAGGAGGAGCTAAATGACTCAGGGCTCCTCCCTCTTTTATACAGGTGACCAGGTGGGAAAGGAGGACGGGCATGGGGCATAAATCCCGGCCGATAGTGTGGGACAGGGCCTCTCATACCAAAGCCGAACTGATTGACCTGAGACTGGAATTGTGGGTGCCAGTGAGGTTGAGGGAAACCAGGAGATGAAAAATGTGGTACCAGCTGGCCAGGATGAGGCATCTCTTCTGCTTTCTGTGGACCTTCTTTCACACTCTCATCCAGGCCCTTGCTTGCTTGTCCTATGGTTCCCAACCCTGCTTTGGGATCCAGTCCCCGGGCCTTCTGCACCTGGATGTAGTCAGCCAGCTCATCCTGGAAGGAGTCGTACACTTTCTTCTGAGATTGGCACAGTTCCATAACTTTCTTCTCTCTAAGGGCAAAGATTAATGACAGTTCACTTAGTCTAGCATTTAAACTAGTGACTGACAAATGTGAGTTTTCCAATAGCCAAGAGTGAAACAAAATTGGACTGGAAACAATTTTCACATTTAGAAATTGCTAGTAAATTTCTCAAAAAAATACGAAGAAATGGCAAAATCAGAAAACTTAACAATAAGGAGTATTTTCTTGCAAAACGTACAGCCTTATTTTTATTTACAACTTTAAAAATTCTTTTTTTAGTGTATGCAAATATGTAAAATCCAGAAATAACTGCAATACGTAAAAAAAAGTTTATTTTAAAGATTGACTCAAATTTCACCCAAAGTCAACAGGAAATCAATCAATTTGCCACATTTTTTTCCCTTATTTTACAAATTTGCAGATAAAATATTTTATATTAAATGAAAAAAATAAATAAATAAATAAAAAGAGGAATCTATGGTGGGATTTTGCCCATGAACACATTTAGAATGTAAGTAAGATTCTTTCTGATTTAATTTTAATGAATTTTAAAATGTCATTCTAAAAATGTCAAATATTTGCTGACAAGATCAAGATCTAAATCCTAGTGGCTATAACAAAAAAAGGCATCAGATAAAATAATGAATGAGAGCAACGTCACTCACTTGACAAAGTGTTTGTTTCCCTGCATGTGTGCCTGGTACATCTCTACTGAGCTGAGTGTCAGACAGCAAATCGGGCAAGTCAGGGAGCTCGCTGTATGTGTGCGTGAGAGAAAAACAGAATAACAAGAAAATTTCAAATGTACAGTCAATTCTCAACCATGAATATGTAAAAATCGTGAACGACCACTGAGTACAACAATATTTCTGTTTACATTAATGGATAACATGTGACATTACAAAATTATTTTGATTTGTATACTTTATATAATTCTTAAATTTAATTTCATATAATTAATTAATTACGCATTTCTGAATAAAAATTTGTCATTAATTTGAATATTTTTTTTAATTGGTCAATGTAGATATATTTTAACGCATACCATTTTCTGACTGTTCCCCCATCTCATCCAGCATCTCTTGCCGGGCCTGGTTCCTCTGATGTTTCCGACCGCTATAGTGCTGCTGGGCGACCAGAGGGTTGTTAAAGGAAGCGCTAGTGCGTGAGAGAAAAACAGAATAACAAGAAAATTTCAAATGTACAGTCAATTCTCAACCATGAATATGTAAAAATCGTGAACGACCACTGAGTACAACAATATTTCTGTTTACATTAATGGATAACATGTGACATTACAAAATTATTTTGATTTGTATACTTTATATAATTCTTAAATTTAATTTCATATAATTAATTAATTACGCATTTCTGAATAAAAATTTGTCATTAATTTGAATATTTTTTAAATTGGTCAATGTAGATATATTTTAACGCATACCATTTTCTGACTGTTCCCCCATCTCATCCAGCATCTCTTGCCGGGCCTGGTTCCTCTGATGCTTCCGACCGCTATAGTGCTGCTGGGCGACCAGAGGGTTGTTAAAGGAAGCGCTGCACAGTGTACAGTACTTGTTGGGGTCACTGAGATCAACCTCTTGATCGCCCAAGCCAGAAGTGTCCTTCTGCTCCAGACTGATCTGATTCTGCACAGCAGCCTCTGATGGGTGTACATCAGGAATTGTGGATTCTAGGACGGGCACTGAAAGTTGAATATAACATAATAGTGTTATGACAGATTTAGCCCACAATGGCGAAGAATCAAACCTAACAGTCCCCAGTTTGATTTTACTCACCTCCAGGTGGCAGAGGATTGGTTTTTCTCATGTTCTTTGCATGAACTTTGCCCTCATAGTGCGACTTGGCCACAGTTGGAGAGCTGAATACCATGTTGCACATCTCGCAGAACTTCTCTGCAGACAGACCTCTCTGTAAAAAAATATTAAGTATTATATATTACCACACACTTAAGAGCAATATATGAATATTCTGTATGATCTGTTACATACCAAAAGGCCTCCACAATCTTGGCTCGGCTTATTTAATTTAGTGTTCTTGTTCTGCAAGTACACCCTGACTCTTTGTGCATGCTTTTTCCCCTGGCAACATAGAAACCAATGTTAGAAATATGACTGCAGATTTTTGAGGTTGCCTGAAAAAACTTGATACAGTTGCATGAAAAACCACCTCACAAACCTCATAATGAGAAACTCTCTGGGATTCGTAAAGCAGGGTTGCTTCACAGACGTGACAGAAGTTATCTGTCAACAAGCCTTTGAGAAGACCACTGTCGCTCTGATACCCTGCAGAAAAATCAGACATTAAAAGCGAAAATAACATAAAATAATATTTACTGTATGAAATAATCTTAACATACTTTTGTGTAATGTAGCTGATGTGGTTAGCATAGACAATCTCACATGGCTCTTTTTTTTTTTTTACATATCTGATTTTCACAGAGCATGAAATTTATGATTAGAAATAAGTTTTAGATACACTATGAGGCTTTTGGTAAAACTAGTGAACAAGAAACAGACTTGAAATAAAAATATCAGTAGCCAAATTGTGATTTAATGAAAAAAGCATAAGCAAAATCAATTTTGTTCATGAATTCATTCTGACATAAATCGTTGGACTGAACTAAATTTGAACATTTATACACAAATGGTTTTACAGAGAAATTCGTTCTGCTTAAATTTGGCCCAATGTGTGCAAGCAAAGCGTGCAAGTAATAATGCATCTGGTTATTGTGGTGCAAAAAAAAGATATTTTAACAGAATTAAGGATACACTGACAACTATTTCATGTTATGCCTGATAACTAATAACTGACCCATATTAGAAATCTGCTATAAAAACACAAATCCAGTTAAAGAACAATAGTTTTATATGTTACAACTGAATCTAGGCATCGGTACATCAATGTAAAATCTAAATTATTCCAATTGATTTAAATGAAAGAATCACTAATAATATTAGACCAATAAATTACATGGTCTTGAAGCTGTGCATACCTAAATAGACTATTTGTACACGCCGTGCATTATTTTAATGAATGCCATGCAGCAATGTACATATGTCTAAATGAAAGAGCTCATGTTATTGTAAAACGTGTCAAACTTACTTGAATTCTATTATTGGCATAAAAAGTTTTAATTCGGTAAGGTTGTTTGTTCCTGAATGTGTCATTGTACTATCTGCTCAAATAATCTAGTTACCAATAAGTTTGTGGATACTAAAATTACATAAAAACATAACTAAATGAGCATTTATTAATATGTACTTACTTGTACTACTATCTGAACATAACATAAATGTGATACTATTTTTTAAAAAATAAAATGACACGAATTAGAGATTTAAAATGGAAACTTAATGGCATTTTAGAAACTTAAAATGCACTAAAACGTTTTGAAATGTCACAAACGAGCTGTTACTTTCCATAACAATGGCAATGGAGGATTATTATGAGGCTAAATAGGCATTCGCTACCTGGCTAACTTGTTGATTGTTGCTTTATCGGCGAAATAATCTATTTACACGATGGTATGATTCATTAACTCCACGTTTTGTGTCTTAATGTGTATTTTCAGCCGATGAACGATGACAATCGACTTAAAAACACAGATAGTTTTAAAAAGGGATTTTTGTGGTGGTTGTTTAAGATGAATGATGGGTACTAATATTTAGCCTAGCCTAGCTTGTTTACTCGCTAAGCTTTATTACCACCCATGAATCCATCTCAAACAACTCAAACACAAGCATTCGATGCAAAAAAACTCCACATGACGGCATTTTTGAAGTTTTTGAAGGGTTTCAACTGATAAGACTCACCTTCTTCAACCTGAGAAATATTGGTGTTAGTGTTTTGTACTGTTTCTGGATTGATATCGTCTGTATTTTTGATTTTGTCTGTTTCCGCACACTGCGGAGAACACGATACACTAGCTTCAAGCTCGGACATTTTGTTTAAACCTGGAAATAAATCAAAACTGTAGCAGATTACGCTAAAATGCCAAAGCGCTCTACATGGCAATGGCTAAAATATGAAGGGAGGTGCGCATGCGCAGTAGGATCACATTTCTTTACGTGCCAGCCACTGAATTAAGCAGATGCTTACTGCCATCAGCTGGTGTTTTAAGTTATTGTCTTAGTAAATTAAAAAACCTAAAAATAAATCTTTGTGTTAGATTGTACAAAGCAAATATATTATGGTTTACCATATTATGAAGCCCACAATTATAAATACAATGGTAAGCAGTTTCTTATAAAAAAAAATAAGTTGTTAATACTGTAAAATTA
This sequence comes from Sinocyclocheilus grahami, assembly GCF_001515645.1. NCBI lineage: Eukaryota > Metazoa > Chordata > Actinopteri > Cypriniformes > Cyprinidae > Sinocyclocheilus > Sinocyclocheilus grahami. The sequence goes on from NW_015505473.1 coordinate 1,027,347, forward strand.
TAACGAAGTAAAACGAGATCTCATTCAAACAGGGTCATTCAAACATAAGCTAACTTTAGAATCTATGGTAAAAAAAATAAAATAGGTCTATAGTTTAATATGTATACACTAGCTTCAAGCTCGGACATTTTGTTTAAACCTGGAAATAAATCAAAACTGTAGCAGATTACGCTAAAATGCCAAAGCGCTCTACATGGCAATGGCTAAAATATGAAGGGAGGTGCGCATGCGCAGTAGGATCACATTTCTTTACGTGCCAGCCACTGAATTAAGCAGATGCTTACTGCCATCAGCTGGTGTTTTAAGTTATTGTCTTAGTAAATTAAAAAACCTAAAAATAAATCTTTGTGTTAGATTGTACAAAGCAAATATATTATGGTTTACCATATTATGAAGCCCACAATTATAAATACAATGGTAAGCAGTTTCTTATAAAAAAAATAAGTTGTTAATACTGTAAAATTATAACGAAGTAAAACGAGATCTCATTCAAACAGGGTCATTCAAACATAAGCTAACTTTAGAATCTATGGTAAAAAAAATAAAATAGGTCTATAGTTTAATATGCATTTGTTAAACATGGTTTTGTATATACTTTCTTCAGTAACCTGCATCAGAAATGAATTCAGCTTGATAAATTATTAACATTACAGTTTTATTCCTTCAGTCTGAGAAATATTTGAAATGCTGTGAATTTCTTATTGTACATTAACTGAAGACAAATGTGAACTGGCCAAAAAAAAAAAGAGATACATAACTAGAGTTCCGGATCACTGATCAGATATCATCGACAATCCTCATCAAAAAGATATATATTTCCTTTAATAAAGTTGATAAGTATATCACACAAGATCAACAAAGACAAAGAAATTTGCTGTAATCTGTTAAAACTGAGATTGTACAATAGAACAGTGCTGGTATCAGATATACCATAGTATACCGATATATAATATTATTTAGTGTTATTCATTTTGTGCCTCAATTTAATTTCCTAACTAGTTTTGATGTCTTTCTGTAAAATTTGTCATTGGCAAAACAAACACATTTTCTGTTAAATTAGATGCAATATTAGCACAGACAGTACAGTATGAATGCATTATTCTTGTAAACATTTAATTTTTGTGGAGTCTGTCCAAACACATAGAACAACTGTAGGCATAGCAGTGAGCTATGAGACAACTTCATCACTCCTTTTCCTCCGAATCACTAGAGCCATGTAACAGAAAGTGGCAATGAGGAGGATGGTTAGGAGAATCAACAAGCCAATCCATGCTGCAGGACACAAGCCCTTCCTGATGCCCGCAGGTTCCTCTGGAAGAAGACTGCTCACACTGAGAATATAACCCAGAGCCCAGCCCACAGACGCCTCACCTGCCTGTGACATAGTAGAGACTAAATGTGTGGTTTCGCATTTTTGTATACTTAGTTTGCATTCACACAATTTGCATTTTATTCAGAAGCAAACTGTAAAATTATTTGGGGTTAGGGTGGTTCTGTGATGTACAAGCATATGAGTATATTTTTGATAAACCCACCTTTTTCTGAAAAGCAACATTTTGGAAAGAACTCTCATCAAAGTTATAACCCCTAAGCATTAGCACTTGTATATACACTGCAACTGCACAGTAATCCTTCAGGTATTTTTTCAAGTCAGGAGCTTTCTTGGTCATCTATAATGAACAGAAGATATGGAAATGAATTTTTAAGATTTACAGGAATTCAGAGATGCAATGCAGCATGTTTATACAGTGTATTTTTATGATAAACACAAAGACATTTTTTTTCACATTCATAAAACCTGGCTAGAAAATATCCAGTTAATATTTGAAATCATTTTGGTAATTCTGAAAAATAAAAGATGGAAAAAAATTAAAGGTATTTGGATGTTAATGAAAAAAGGATGTGCATCAGCAAATGTCATCCTGGCAGAAAACAAAATTTTACTACATAGCTATAAACTTCTTAGAGCCAAAACATAGCCTACACTGGCCCTAGAAAGGGGCAATTTAGGACAATTAAGACACTAACCCTTGGTTTCACAGACAAGGTTTAAACCTAATCCCAGACTAAAATCTAAATCTGAGCTGTTTCAACTGAAAGAAACTTGCTCTGACTGATTTTAAATTATATCAGTGCCTTTATTTTGTCTCAAAATGCACACCAGTAATGCTTTTTCTAAGGCAAGTTTATAAAAATTACTTAAAAGTCCTAATTGAACTATAGCCTAATCCTGGTTTAGTCTAAGCCCTGTCTGTGAAACCAGGCCTAAATGTATGAATTTGCATTAAGATGACGTAAAACCAAAAAGCACCTGTAAAAACCTTTTCTCAGAACTAACTTCTCTTTTCTAATTTAATAAACTGGTCCCAATGTAATTACATTTTTGTAAAGATCAGTTCCCCTTAGGTTTATTTATTTATTTACATTTTTATTTTGTTTCAGTAATTTTAGCATTATTGTTTGGTATTTTAATTTTGTATTTAAAAAAATATATACAGTATATACTACTTTACTAAACATTTTACAGAGAAAACCTGAAGCAATCTTAAACACATATGCAGGGTGAAAAAGTGTTATATGCCAGAAAATATAATGCAGAAAGATCAGGCTTTAACCTTCAAATCCTATTGAAGCTTTGCACTTGAAACTGAACTAAAATATCCTGAAACTTGCATATTGGTGTTTCTGTGTTTGTTTTTTATCTACATGAGAAATACCTTTACCATTAATCTGCCTGAAAAAATTATACTACTTCAACAAGTTTAACCAGAAAATGAGACAGCCAGAAAGTGTTTTAAAGGGGTGGTTCCCTGGGTTTTTTCTAGGCTTGATTGTGTTTATGGGGTGCAGTCTAACATGTGTTAAAGCTTAGTTAAAAAATTGTTTTACCTTTATTCCACACAGCTCTGTCCCTTCTCTCAGAAACAGTCTGATAATTTCCTTCTTTAATGAAGCCCCCTCCCTCAGAAATAGGCAATGGGCTCTGATTGGTTAGCTAGCCCAGTATGTTGTGATTGGCTAAACTCTAGTGCGAGTCTAATCGTCCTGCCTCTCTCCTCAGCAGCAAGTGCTCCGGTTGTATTGTAAACAATGGCGTCGTTAATATCGCTTATCAGTTTGAGCCCGATTGAGAAGCAGAGGATATTATTGAAGAGGATCGTGCACAACCTGTGCAAGCATGGCTTTTAATGGTAGGCCTATGTTTTTTGTTTGTTGTTGTCACTTTTAGATACACTGTTATTTGTAAATGCTACTGCTTATGTTAGCTTTTAATATATGGTTTTATCCTGATTAAAGCTTTAATACAGTATGGCAACTGCACGCACGTCCATGTTTTAACGCTTCTCATAGCTATGTGAAAATAAGTGTATAATTGGAAGTTACAGTTCTTTGTTGGAGCTGAGCTGAATGAGAGAGAGAGAGATGCAGAGCAGGGGAACGCGAGGAACAGTCTTGAGAACTGCTGCTTTTGAACATTGATTTTGAAACCTGTGAATCCATTAGAATCGTTAGAAGACAGAATCGCGATTCATATATGAATAGATTATTACGTGCACCTCTAGTTTTCTCTTCCTCTTCTCTAAAGCAGCGCAGCATGGCCTCGCCCCCTTTGCTGCCTTTTCCGGAGGGCAGAGTTTATCTGGGTTTGTGATGTCATGAACCCGGGAAGTAACTTGTTGTAGTCCCTACCAGCTGTTTTTGTAGGCATTAAACTGCCAGAATTTTAAAAGACGATATCTCCGTTTGCATTGAACTTTCAGCTTCGTAACTTTGCAGATATTGTTTATGCTCCAACAGCAACATTACACACTAACTAACGTCAAAAAAGTAAAATCGCAATGAACCACCCCTTTAAAATAGGATGTGTTCTTTTATATGTGGCCTTATAAAACGATTCAATACTACATGTAGCAACATAGAAGTAGAAAAAAAAAAACACACTCACTTCAGAAGTCTCATGCCAGCAGTAGCTCCTAGATACACAGGGGTGCGATGATGTCTGTCTGGGGGAATGTCGCGCATGGCCTGCTTCAAGCACGCCTCAAGGCTGTGGGCCGCTGCACCTTGCTGCCCGGCATAACTAGAGATTCCTCCTCCTGCACCAAAGAAAAACAAGACACAATAATTACATCCATTTCTATATTTATTAAACTAGATTGAAATATCTTATACCAGAACATGCATATTGATGCTTCATTTTATTTACGCTTTAGATGTTTATCTATATCTCTACCATTAATCTGTTTGAAAATGTTCAATATTTCAGCAAGTCATTTGACCTTTGACATGACATTCGCTGTGCTGGGTGACCACGCCTGTGCCATTTAATTTGTCCGCCGGCCATCTGTAGATGTACAAGGCAGTGTGTGAGGAGCCAGCGTCCAGCACAACCCCATACTGCAATGAGAGAGAGAGAGAGGCAAAAAAAAGTGTAAAAAATTATATTAAAATCTATGTGATTAGAATGTATTATCTTTTGTTTTTAACTCAAACAGAACCTAAAGTTTTGGTCAAATTCTAAAATTTCCGTAATACGATGAGAACATAACATGTTTTGACAGTGATTTATTCGCAGGAGCCACTGTAATCACTTTATTTTGAGATAACCATCATATTTCAAGTACAATTACTTCTAAGATTTTGTACATATTGTGTGTTTCTGTGACCTGTTGCTCAGTGTTTACCCACGGCTCCCAGGGGTTAACATGTACCTGTTGCCAGAAGACACACTTCATGGAGATACAATTCCCAGAAGTATCTGACATAACAAACTATCCTGAGTCTGCATCTTCATTTGTTCCAGGGTTCCCAACAGGAACAAAATGACCATTCTCTATGTTTACCTTGTGAAGGCTCACCTCCCCAAGGCTAAATATGCTGTACCTGGTTATAATGTAATTTCAGATGCTAACTTTTACTTGTGGTTCAGGTAGCTGTGCTCAACATATTAGTGTGTGCTTAAAACATAATGTTTTTGTGATCATACATTGTTTTCAGGTCTTGTGCTTGTTTACAAAAATTCCACAATTCCTCTTTGTATCATGTGCTAAAATCATTCCTCCCATTAATCAGGATACACTGCGTAAAATGCAACTTAGCTTACAGGAGAAAGAAAGAAAGATAGAGAGCAAGAGACAGAGAAAGAGAACACAAAAGAAACAATTTGCCATTTTTATCAGGTCACAGAAGTAATCATACTTACCATGTACTGTGGTGGCTCTCTCATTTCATGTATAGATACAGTCAGGAGTAGAATAGACACAATTCCAAACAGAAAGAGCACAGCTGGGACAACAAACTTAACAAACAGTTTATCCATCAGTAAAGTTGAGGTTTGCCTGGTGCAACTGATGGTGAAGGAACAAGGGCAACCCCTCCGCCCGCCCAGTTCCTTAACAAGAGAACAGACTTCTCTTGTACAAAGAAGCCCAGTTAGTAACAGCAGAACCATTTCTTTTACATTTCTTTAGAATAATAATAAACACCAATTTTGCAAGTGTACATGTTTTATTGTTATGTAGACTGTTTGGAAATACAGATAGATGTAGAATAGTTGTTGTTGTAATAATAATAGCTGTAGAATAGATTGTTAGTAGAAACACAATGTCCAGCATTAATTACAACCTTTTTTGTAGTATAAGGGAGTGTTCCAGACATTCCTAAATCTTCTTACATCAAATGTGACTAAAGGTGTGTCCGCTGGTGCAGCTGACTAAATTTAGTCATTAATGTGCAGCAGGACTAATGTGATGGAGACCAGTTTTATTTACAAGGTTTCTCTTCTTTCAATGTCCATGCCTCTATTCAAACGCTGACACAGCTTGCTCTGAATAGGATAATTCCTGCCAAGAACAGAGGCACTTTGCATTTACAGGCCTACTTTGTATCCACAATGCACTACTCTCCATGTGGTAAGAATGTCCTGTTTGGTGTTGAAAAGGGAGGAGAAAAATGTGTGACATCATCTTTGGGGAGGATTACTGTCCACTTGAATGCATGAGCAATAATGTTTATTTTATGACAAACAGAATGATTAAATTAAGGCCACACATCCAGATCTTAAATTGCATGAGGCGTCAAAAATATGGCAAAGGTTATGTTTTTGATTCATTGTTTACAATACAGTCTGTTCAATAAAAGCATGTACTGAGTGATATTCTGATCTGTGTATGTTTGAAAGGCTTGAAAGGAGAATTAACAACATTTCTCACAAAACATTTCTGTTTAAAGATTCACAAGCACACAAAGTTTAAACAAAACCGGTTTTATGAAGAGTATTTAACTACATTTCAAGCTTCGCTAGATAAAGATTAACAGATTGAAATAAATGGATAAATACAGTGACTTTGCCAATTAAAATAGGCATAATTTTCAGAGTAATGGCAAACCTAGGAAATCATTTAAATAAATACAAAACTAAAAGTTCAAAAACGGAGTAACCTGACAGTGTGAATAATTTCCTTCTTACATCACACATATAGTACACTGAAAAATCTCAAACTGGAAATTTCAGTGTTATTTCAGTTCATCAAACAAAAAAGAAAAAAACAACAACACGACAGCATAACACATACATGCATCCCAGATGGGTGCACCAAATATTAAAACAAAATGTGTAACATCTCAGTGCTGCTTGTCCAGTTCTGGTGTGGTGTTTTGAAACATCGGGAGAACAGACTCTTCATTTTGACACAGGTGCCAGACCATAATGCAATAATAATTCAGCAGCAGGAGCAGCATCATGACAACCAAAGCCAAAATGACCAGAAGGGTCACCACAAGTCTCTTTCTGGTGCAAAATGGCTGAGATGACCAGTGGTCACTTTGGGAACCCTCCTCCAGTGAGTGTTTAGGCCTGAAGTGTGTGGACAGGCAGTGTTTAATCCAGGTCCCAGCAGGAGCAACAAGTGAAAATAAGCACGCCTCTCTCTCTCCCATCGTCACACAAAGAAGAAGCTTCTTGCCCACAAAGCAACTGTCACTACCACTTGCCAGCCAGCGTCTGAAAGAAGAAACATACAGTGGTCATATGGATTAAACAGTCTAGTGCAAGTAATAGCAACAACAACAACAAAATAAATAAATACTATAAAAATCTGTATTTTTGTAGTATATATATATATATATATATATATATATATAGAGAGAGAGAGAGAGAGAGAGAGAGAGAGAGAGAGAGAGAGAGACACACTTATTTGTCATTTTATTATTTATAGAAACTAGACTTTGAGGTCAAGTCCCAAAACTCCCTAGCAACGTGAGTTTTCCACAAACCAGCACTAATTGCATTATTTTATTTTATTTTTTAGAAAAAAACCCTCATTATTAATGTAAAGGCTAGCAATAATTAACATGGCATTTTGTTCAAAACTCTTTAAGAATATTTGTTACTTGTTAAATTAATTTTTTCTTTCAAAATTGAACATTTACGACAGTGACGGCAACGGTGGCAATTTTATGTCGGAAATGTAGCTATGGCAGCATATTTTGGCGCGAACTGTAGAATAGAGGGAACGTTAAAATGTGAACAACGCTAAAAACAGAACTTAAATTTCAATTTGTTTTCCCACTAATGCTTTTCGGTCTTTCACTTTTATGATTTACGCAGGAGAAGTACACGGTTTAATGAAAAAAATGCTTGTATTAGACGGGAGAATCCCTCCACCTGCGTTCAGTCAGTGGAATAAACAGATCCCGTAAGAGCAGGTAAGAGGACGCGGTCCGTTGTTGACGAGAATGGTTTGGTTCGCAGGATGGTGTGACACAGTTTAGCGGTTCAAAAACAGTTCGTTATACGTTTCAGTATATAAGCTATCATGTAGTATTGTGCAGCAAAGACTAAAGTAAACTCACCTGTTGCAGAGGAACAGTCTGTCCTTGCTGATGATGGTGATACCGCCTCTTAAATACGCTGTCAGGCGTTTTCCTCATACTTTCAAATTCATGAGAGATTAACAAGTCACTATTTTGACCACTACCCCCGGCCCATAACGTAGACGTCTGACTAATGTATGCATCTCCACCTCTCCAGAGCTGCCTGTAGCTAATATTGAACTTTCTGGGAAATGGATAGTCAAAGTGGAAGGTGTGTTTATTTGCTGCAGTACTTGTCTCTGTGCAGGTCTTCGTACGTTGCGATTTTACTCGAGGAATGATCTATTTAGCTATTTGTACATAAATCACATATATACACATGCACATTTATTTAGCTAACTAGGGGCAATGCATAGATTCATGTTGTTTTTATACACCGATATAGTTATACACTTTATAACCTAACCCTAAAAGGAAAAAAAATCTGCATTTATACAATATATATTAGATACAATATATATATTGGGACACTTTGTCAAGTTTTGCTGTCTTCTGGGTACAAATTTATGCTCAAAATTTGGACACACACACACACACACACACACACACACACACACACAGGCTATATATGGGTACAAATTTATGCTCAAAATTTGGACACACACACACACAGGCTATATATAGTGATTTGGAAATAAATGAAATCCATGGATATTTTTCTAGTGAATAATATAATATCATTATATGCTCACAAAATTGAAAAGACACTTAGTTGTGGTCTGCAACTGACATGGCACAAATTTATTGGCACACAGAAATTTTATTTCTATATATTTTGTCAAAATGCATTGAAGAAGTATCTAAAATGAACTGAAACATAATGTAGCATTGTAGCACTTGTTAAAGTAAGACTTATGCTCAGGATATGTGTGTTACTGTATGTGGTGTAATTTATCTGATTGTGTTTGTGTGTCATTTACAGTGTGACAGTTTCTCATAGAACACTCCCTTTTTTCAACATTTTCATAAAATCATCTGCAATCTAGCAGTCCAGGCAACATAAACTGAATTCAGTGTTCACATGCCCTGAAATCAGATATAATACATCATTCTTCTGAAGTACAAACCACATTCATTGACCCAAGCAATGAGAAAAACATACTGTACATATACCTGTCAGTTTGAAAAGACTAAAAACTAAAGTAGTGTAAGCTAGTAGTAAACAGAAGATATATGCGATATGCACTAATTTGACACAGTTTAACTCTGATATATCAGAAACAAATCCAAATCTCTTGATATATGAAAACTAGAAAAGGAGTGTTTTGTAAAATTCAAACAGCTGACAGTTACATATATTTCGCATTCTTAAATGTGCATTTTCATATCAAGTATTAGTATTACAATCAACATTTGGCAAATTGCATAATTTCCATATGCTTATAGCTTCCAACAGATACACATTAAAGTGCTAGGTAGATGATCTCTCTTATAGGGGAGTTTCCATGGGTCATATAAATAGCATTAAGTGAACATTTACAGTAAGCAATCCTTATTTGTACAACTTTTGTTGATGTTTCTCAACCCCAGAACTTGGGAACGGGCCAGTTTTGCCATCTAACTAATAGGTGTATACGAAACTACAGCACCAGCGTTGAAAATAAATGGGCACACTTGGGGTTTTCTCATGTAAAAGATCTCTGAGGTCGTCTGTGGGGATGACACAGAGATGATTTTGCGTGAGATGCCAAGTGCTAGTTGGATGAAAAAACTCGGCCCCTTGATGCACCCTTCAGACTGAAGTTGAGAACGACTGCATTTAAAGAGGAAGAACTGTTGAGTTTGAAGGAGAGTTTGCAATTAACTGATGTGCAGTAAGCCACGTCGTAAATCTAAAATTGAATACCTTTTCTGTGATATGTGGAGGGGGGGGATACTGTATATTTTTCTTGTCCATAATCCTTTAGGGACAAATTTGCATGCGTATTACATGCAAAGGGATGTTAGAATATAAAAGACAATGATATATGAAACAGCACAGATCATGTGCTTGATTGGCTGACATTTTGCTTTATAGATTATATAGACAAAGAATGAAAAACAATGAAGAGAAAGCAAATAAAAAATGTAAAGAAGATAAATATCATATGTAAATGATGAATATAATTAATGTAATATATACTACAACTAGTTAATTCTTTAAATAATGGCCGTAGAATCGGCCTTGCAACATGAAATGTTTTGTTCTTTGTTCTAAATTATACTGTACAATACTTAAACCACTTAATCAACATAAGAATAAGCACTAATATTAATAAGAAATATTTATACATAATGATAAAGAATTTATACAGAAGAAGTACTGGTGGATGGAATGATGGTATACTAATTTCAGCATCAAGCTGTGATGGTGAATGCGCTTATGTGTTTATATGGTCTGTGTGTTCGCAGTGCTCCAGTGCATTGCAGTGTCATGCCATCCCTTGCAGTCCACCATCAAGTCCCAACAGGTCCAATTGGCTCCTCATAAAGGTGAAGTGGCTCAGTAGTTCTCGTCCATGATAGATCCATTGTGCAAAACCTAGAGGAGCGGTACTACAACGCTCCCCTCTAGTTCCATCTTGTTTGTCTCTAAAGAATGAGCATGTCTTTATGTTAAACTCTCCCTCTTTCTCTGCCTCACACCACCGTGCTGACAGACGGGTCGGACAAGTTGAGTTGGCCCGTAATGTCTGTGGGTGGGTATTGCTGTAGAAAGAGAGAGAAGGTAGAAAACACACAGGATAGAGAACATTAGTGTGACTGTTACCTTTCCTTTTCCCCAAAAGCCTAGTACGGAATTAGCTTTTTTACCCCCAAGGCAGCAGGTAGCATGGAAATCCAAAACAAGTACTCAACCATTGAATGTTTCAGACGTCATTGCTCTAAATTTTGCCTTCAGGCCAGGACTCAGAAACATTTTAAAGGCTATGTTTTACAATTGAATGCAACACTTAAAAATTCTGTTACATCCAAGGAGGTTATAAAAATTTTAAATGGTGTGGGAGAAGTGTTCTTCCAGCTATCTTGCTGCCTTAAGTGGTATTTAGAATTATATTCAAAGAAGAGGAAGCAGGTTCTCTGGTGAGAGATGGTTTTAGGTGATAACCTTGATAACCTATGTTATTTATATAAGCATTATTGGGTCAAAAGTCAAAATGTATTTTTACACTTGCGACACACTTAAAAATATATGACTGTCATTGCATTATATAATGAAATATAAACCAATTGGCATCTGCAAACAAGTGATGTTAACCAATTACCTTTTTTTCCAAGCTATATTTGCAGTTGCTTTTAACCCAGTTGGCTCAATGTGGTTTCTAGTGGATATATGATATCAGATCCCCTCACGTTCACACTGGCGCACTAGCAGAGTAAACATAGTTGTAGGTCATAACATTAACTAAAGACATTGGTTCCATTTTTGACTTTCAACCAGAAAGTGTCCAGAAAGTATCCAGAAATACTTTTTATCTTCATTTAGAACAGAATTAAAACCTAACAACCAAAGTATTTCTCCTAAAGTTTGTTAATGGACACAAATACCAGTTGCTTTCATATTTTGTTGTCTAATGCAATGACGTTACTACATTTTTAAACTTGGCTCAAATACTTTCTAGGCCACTGCATATTTATATTTGTAATATATATTTTATTCTCATTCAGTTGCAGTTCCTGTTTCCTCATCTCAAGACGTGTTAGAAGAGCAACAAGCTGTTTTCTCACATGGGCATCTGCAGTGCCGGGTTGGCAAAACACTCAATGACATGCAGGTGCCCAGTCAGAAGGCAATTAACACAACAAACATTTTTTTTTTTTTGCTTTCAGTTTTTGTAAGCTATAAAATGTCTCGCAGTGAGGCTTGCCATGTTGCAACGGCAAGGACATTTTTATTAAAACAAAGTATTTTGATCTGACAGGATTATTACATTATTATCATTTCAAGTTCTGTTCCTTGCTGTGGCAATCTGTGAAATTGAGGCACAGAGAGCTTTTTTGGTTAAGCTGACAAACATTTTTGTTTTCTTTTTTTGGTGATCTGCTAATCAAGACAGATATATATACCTAAGGAATACATTTTCAAAAAGCAAAATATATTGATGGAAAAGCAGCAGCAACGAGTTTCATATTATTCAAAATTTTAAGAGTTTAGCAAAAATCAAGGACACATGCAATGTTTGGATGTTTGAGTTCAAAATAATTTCAAAATAAAATTTCTTATAAACAATTTATACATATTAATTATGAATTTAATATTTACCATACTAATTATAGCATGTGTCCTCTTTTATAGCTTACTGTTTTTTTTATTTATTACTATGCCATTGCCAATAAATAAGCTTATAAGCTCAATATATGATGCAACAACTCTAAAAGCCAAAGCTTAAGGCAAAAGTTCTCATTGTCAAGATCATCATCATCATATTGCAGAATAGATGTATTCAGCAATACTTCTGATGACACCGGGAGGCTTTTTTTTGTCTTCCTTGGTGTTGCATCAAGAATGCCCTTAGCACGCCTTAGAGAGCATGAGATAGTTCTTGTTATGTTCACTTAGAAGGCTTTCTGTTGGCACTTCCAAATCAAGCCCACAGTGCCCCCTGGTGAGAGACAGTGAATCAGCAAAAGAGACAAAAAGTGTGTGTATCATCACTACCACAAAAAATGCAACTACTTCTACTAAGGCAACCAAAACACAGTCTCTACTTCTACGACAGATATATTGCATGCTTGCAGAGGAAGAGAGAGGCTGTGTAGCATGTACATCATGTGGGGGACGTCGACAGTTATAAATCCATATACATCCACTTATATAGAAAGAGAGGCGACACTGATATCAAGAAATAAAAGGATGGTTAAACACTGTGGATGGCTACTATTGTGTTTCTGATTTTCACCTGGATTGTTGTGCCTTTTCTTCACCATTCACCACCCCAACCCACCTTCCCCATTTTCTTAAACATTTTAAAAGGAAAAAAAGTAAAATAATTCCAAAATAAAATGTGAGAAAACGTAACGTAATAGTGCTGAAAATGGAGGGAAAAAACTAACAGTCATGTATAGGTTTTTAGGCCCTATTTAATAAGTTGTGGTGCCATAGCAAATCATATTAATGTTAATCAAAATCAACAGTTATGAAATTTGTAGAATTTATCTGTTTATGATATACTAAGAACAAGTATATGTGTAGTATATATAGTTATAGAACTTTCTCCATATCTGGAAAGGTTTTACTATGGCAGCACAGTAATTTTATAATATATAATAATATTAATAATTATGTAATGATTAATGATATAATCATTTTGCTGTTAACGCTATATTCCAAGTCTTCCAAAGCCACACAATGTTGTAGGAGGATCAGATTGAAATTTGAGCCATTCGCTGAAAATTTTAATAGCTCTCAAATTGAATTCACATATTGCATGTCAGGTTTATGCCTTTGATATCAAACGTCATTTGTTCTTGCATGTTTTATGACTTCTTTATAAAACTTTGAATATAGCACATAAATTACTACTTTTATGTACTTTTATTATGTTTTTTAGCGCTTGAGAGCCCTTGTTCACTGTCTGCTATTACTGAATGGAGAAAAGCAGCATTCCGCTGTCTCCTTTTGTGTTCCACGGCAGAAAGAAGATCATACAGATTTGGTACAACATGAGGGTGACTAAATGATGACAGAATTTTCATTTTCAAATTCCCATTCCTTGAAATAAACTTTGTTAGGACCTTAAATAAAACAGTTGTACAAAAGAAAATCATTGTTAATTGATGATTCCAAAATCTGAAAGGGAAGTTCCGCTGTTTAAAAAAAATGAGTTAGTCTGCATGGTATCGGTTGCTCTGATCAAACACCACAACACCAAAGCATGCCGTCGGGGAAACAAACATCGCAAGATTTGACTGTTCATATCAATAACATCAGGCAGGTTTGGGGACGAGAAACACACAAATACGCACAACACATCCCACCAAAAAGAGTCACACACGTCCACCCGCACTAACACACACTCCACATCCAGAGGTTGCAATAGGGAGAGAAGCAGCCCAGAAACATCAGGCATTGTGCAGCGCCCCCTCCTCTTGGAACAGCTCTTAGGTTAGAACCTTTTCCCTGATCACTGGGTCCTAAAACCTTTCAGCTTAACTCTTAAGGATGGCTGAGCTCTTAAGTCCTAACTGACAGATGGGGTCTGGATGGTGACTCGATGACTGACTGACAGACACGTGGCCGTGGCCGAGATGCCAGGAATGGAGGAATAACCAGAGAGAAATGCGGCTCTCTTGGTTTCAGACATGACATGTCGTTTAAGACAGAAGAAAGTAGATACAGAGAGAGGAGCAGAAGAATAGGACGAGAGAAAGACAGACGCAGAAAGAGGAAGAGAGACCGGCCGAGTAAAAAGAGATGCCATTCCTTAACCTCCTTACCGTGTCTTTGGAGGACCTACGTCTCTTGATGCTGGAGGCCAGGGTGGTACTGATGGACCTAAAAGAGGGTTTCTTTTTTGGGTCGCTGTCTGCTCTACCACTTTTCCTATCCTAAAATAAATATACGTAGAACAATTATTCATGTTCTCTGGCTGGTTTTCAACTGCCAAAACCACATCCCCTCGTTCCCCATTGATAAGCTATCTTAAACCCAACGATCTATAAATATGAATGGAAGTCAGACTTGTTTGATTCAAAGAGACTAAGAATTGGTAGTAACAGATGCAACCGATTTGGTTGCATGAAGTGGCAGCACTTTCGAATTCCCAAATGATCTTCCTTGGCATCTGTTTTGTGCTGTTTCATAAATACTTCTTTTTAACACTTTGTGGTTTTAGGCACAAAAGAAGATTGGGACCTTTTTGCCCACTTCCCTCCCACTGTCCAACAAATGTGCCCCACACGGCTACTCTCTGGCCTCTACAAAGGGTACGAAGGTATAGCACAAGACTGGGTGTGTTTGTGTAAGAAAAGGTCGAATTAAGGTATTCTTACATCCTGAGTCTCTACAGAGGAAGAGGGCTGCATTGGGGAGGAAAAAAGAAAAATAAATGAATATTTATCCACTTGCTTTAAAGATCATATGACTTTAAGATCCATAAGCAAAAGCAGAAGGCAGCAACATGGGTTTGCTGAGGAAATAATGACATAAAAGCCAAGCAGTCTGTAATATCACAAAACAAAACAACACTCTTATAGGGAAGTAGAGCAACCAATAAAATGCCAAAAGAGCACAGGATATGAAGTAATACTGATCAATACATGAATACTTATAAGAACCCTCTGAGCGTTATACTTTTTGTAGGGTATAACGGAAATCCACACCACACATACAGTAAGTAATGTACTCTAGGGTGTCAGGGAGTTGGGTTAAATGTGGTGTGAATTTCATTTAAATTCATGCAGAGAGCAGAAGGAGCACGGGTGTGGATAAAGTAAGCAAAATGTGGACAAGCATTCAGTTGACTTTGGCTGATGGAAAACTCTCAGGATCATCTTCATATTTGTTGCGGTCCTTTAAAAGTTTCTGAACATCATTTGACCCCTGCTACATATTAAAAAGTCTACCACTTTGGGACTTACCACAATGTCTTTGCAATCTAAGAACAACTTTGCTAAACACACTCTTGTTTGTCCTGCATCAATTTTGTGCTTTTAACAAAGAAAAAATATTAATAAGCCCTATTTGGCTGTGGTCAGAGCACTGTCTGTGCATTTAGCATGCTGGACCCACATAGACCACCGGCACAGTGAGACACGTAACTGGCTGCAAGCTTTGACATAGTATCTCATGAGAGCACATTCACCCTTCATTTAGTTTTGCATCATCCATTTTTCAGTGTTTCCATTGGTTTTCTTATTGGGCAGGTTATTCAGAAGTGCAGTGTGTGTGGGTTACACGCAGTTCCCTTTATGAAGGTGCAGTATACACAAGTGCAAATGGGGAGTTTGAATATGGACATTCATTTAGAAGGACTCACACAAAACATTTATATTTATACTCAAGCTCGCAAAGATATCACCATCAAAAAAATTGTGTAAATTCCTATACAGAAAGGAAGAGCTGACAAGAAAACATGAAATGCCACAGGGATTGATCCATACTAACTAATGTTTTATATTTAAATCAAACGTTCAGTTTGATCTGGCATAGGTCTTCTAGACTCCAAATTTAAAGTGTTTTTGTGTTTGCTTGACCTTTCTGCATATAAGCCTACATGCATATACATACAAAGACAACTATACATGTGAGGCAGATGACAGACATTGACAGTAAATTGACCTGCTCACAAAGACAAGCTACTGTGATCTTACCTTTCACTGCTACTGCTGTTTATTCTATTGCAGCAGTTCTGACCTTTTGTGATTTTGAATAAAGAAGCAGCTTGAGGCTCTCACAGCCTCACTGTACTTCTACCCAGCTCCCACCCCGCTGGCCCACCCCTCACCAAATATCACAGTCCCATTGGGAAGACCTCCCTGGACTTCTTACTAGAAAACATCGGTCTTAATGGACACGCAGGTGAGCAAAATTTTGTAGCAGACATTTCAGTTGGACTGTGTTAGACTATAGTATGGATGTGCTGGATAGGGCTTTTTAAATATTTACTTCTATAATATGTTTAATGTCATATTATTACTCCTGTTTTTAAATAATATTAGCAAAGACTCATCACAGTTTGAGGCTAGGACTAACATCTATATCTGATTACCAATTAGTGCTCTGTCCTGTTTTTTTTTTACTAGCTTCCTGTTCTCTTTAGCATAGCTTGATGATGTATACTAGCAGTACCTAATCAAGATTACCTTTTTATATCGCAAACATTATTTTGGCAGCCTACATCATCTTCAGGTATCTATATTTCATCTAACTGTGATACACTAAGTGGTTTGAAGCATTTAAGTGGTTCATGCCATGAAAGCAGCTTCATATTCTGATGAATAACTAAGCATATCAGCTATTTTAAATATACTGATTCGCGTAGCAAGGATGGCGTGGCAACAAGATGGATCAGCTTGTTTTACATACTAAAGATGGAGTCCCAGCCGCACCCACAGCTTGACTCCCTGAGCTCTCCTTATTGTCCTGTTGGGACAGACAAGAAGAAGGAGGCTGATTGAACCAGAGCAGCCTAGACAATTCCAGGCCCTTTTAGATGCCTAAGAACACACAATGGAGATCGTCCACCTTTGGTCCCCACACCAAACAGTGCAACCAAAGATCTGTTTTTAGCAGAGGTATGAATGAAAAACTTGTGAACTAAAGCCCTAGTACAAAAAGTGGTTCTTATGTAAAAGTCGGTTGGGAGGTCATTCCCTCATGTTCACCCTTCTTTTTACCTCTTGTGTTGTAGGAGAGAGCTACCTTACCTGTAGGTTCTTCCTCCAAACATTGACGGCCGCAAAGGCTAGCTGCATCTGCTTCCTGCGGGCGTCTTTATGGCGCTTATATGCAATCTCGATGAAAATGAGGAAGATCCCAGCTGCAATGCCTCCAGCAACTAGCATGAAGACACCTGTGAATGAGAGGGATGAATGAAACTGTCAGACGATTAATGCAGACACAGTATTCTTCGAATCAACCCACTGAGGAGCTGGAGGGGGTGGAGCCTCTGTGTGATGGAATCCTACATGTATTGCCCATATATGCGGGGCCTGCTGCTGAAAACCATGCAAAATGGATGGATGTTAAAGGTTAATGAGTTTTGTTACAAATGTGAACACCAACACAGGTGAGCATAAAACGACAACTAAAAGCATTGGACAAAAAAGGCCCCAATACCTTACCTACTGTACCTTTTTTGTCCAATCTCTTTTAGGTCTCTCTGTACCTGAAATGGCCCATACCTGCCATATTCTCAAAGGTGAGTGTGGCTGGGGCATTGCTCCTTGAGTCACACTCCTGGTATCTCACCCAGGTTTTATCTAGGTCCTCCATGAAGCCATTCTCATGGGAACTGCAAGGGGTGGTGGAGAGCAGGAAGAGAAGTTCAAAAGTTGTTTTTGGTAGAAAGTACCGATAAATCCCACAAAGTCACCACAACCACCAGCACATACACACAAACACGTATATGATCAAGCACACAGACAACAGAGCAGGGATGAAAGAGGGGAAATACACAGAGAGAGATGAGTAAGTGTCCAATGGTGAGATTTTATACAACATAAAACTATACAGAAGCGTACGATATGCTGCTTCGGCTGGGACAGACCTGAGAATAGCCAGGGACACATTCTGTTTCCAGGGGCTGTCCTTGCGCATGCCTATGCCAAAGCCCGAACGGAAAAACAGCTCTCCCGTGGTCACCAGGTCGCACTTCTGCGAGGCTTCAAACTCCAGCACCGCAGAGTCCCAGATGAAAGCATGCAGCTTGCTGTTGGGGCAGGGGGAAGGGAGGAGGACGGGAAGGGTGGGGGGTTACGGTGCAACAATACAGTGAGAAACAACACACTCGTGGCACCTGACCCCACCCACCCCTCTTGTGCAACTTGTGTTACCAGAAAACTAGACTGCCACATCATAGGCAAATGAAATCCAATGCCGGACGAGTGGAGCTTTGTCCCCCATTGGATTCCCTCAATGACGTTTTTGCTGAAACCTGAAAAAGGTGTTCTTTAGCTCAATGTTAATATATGTTATGTGTGGCACATAGCTGGGCCTCTCCTGTGTGGGGTTATGGACCAGGGTCGCAGGTTAGTGCAGTAAGTGCTGGCACTGATTTATATACCTGAGACCTGCAGGCCCAGGACCCTCAAGACTGACTGACTGATTGACTGACCATGAGGCCAGACCTGCTGGTGTCTACCCAGCAGGGACTCACTTGTCCCGAACAGCCTGGATGGCTTCAGCGGCGCTTTCGTAGTTGTGCTTCTCCATGTGGCGGTACATGGTGCTCAGCTCAACTTGTCGCCGGAAGTAAATATCCACCGAACTTTGCTTCACTGTGGCATAGATGAACTTGTCTGATGGGTTCCTTAGCTGGAAAAAAAATGCAAACTCACTATGCATTTTGAAAACCTTTACTTTGGTAGTTCAAGTGCTTAGAGAAGCATACCCTTGGGTCATTGATGCCGGTGATGCGCTCCTCAGGCCGGTCCAACACCAGGAAGGCAGCCAGGTTGGCAGTATAGGATGCTACTATAATCATAGCAAAGCCAGCCCACACCATTCCTAAGATTCTCGCTGAAAAACTACGTGGGGCACCTGGACAACATGTGTTAAGTACAGTAGTAGTCAAACATATGTCAAGTAAAACTCATTTAATTTAATATGATCTTAAAAACAAAGTTTGACTTTCACATCACCTTCTCCAATTCCAGAGTTCAACAAGACGCCCCAGGAAAACCACATAGCTGAAGATAAGGTGAGGGCATCCTCCTCTTCTTCTTCACTGTTTACTTTAAACCTTCCAAATGGGCTGGGAAAACCAGGTCAAACAGTGAAAATGTTCAGAAAGAGAATAGGCAAAGAACCCATATAAGTAGTCTTCAAATAAATAAGTGCTCCAGTATCCCAAGTCACTTAGCATTGACCAGATTGCAGAGACCATAGAGAGAACTATAACGGATGTGAAGCATGGCAAAGAGACAGAGGACAGACAGGAAAAGACAGATCGAGAGGGAAAAAAGAACAGGCTCACAGAGTACAGCCACCCAACCTCCCCCACCTCCATGGCGACAATGACAATGAAACATGTTCAGCACTCTCATGTACTGTGGAGACATCCTGAAACAAAGGTGCTACATGATCCCAATGAGTGAAACAAACTACCTAAAAGAACAAACAACATGTGCATTCAGCCACCCCATGGACATACATAGAACAGGTAGCCACACTCTCAATCCAACGTCTTGTTGTACCTGAACCGGTCTAGTAGGTAAAGCATCACCGCCACCACATGCACCGATAGACCCACCAGTAGCCACAGTGTGCTCTGGAATGGCTGCATGAATGAGTCCAGTGTACTGCGAGGTATTTCCTGAAACACACATTGCATGATCACTAACATAAATTTAGCACATTTCAGTACCAGCTCTGGTAGGTACTAGCAATACTGTCATGAGGCTACAGTAGCAAGTGGTGACTTTTTTTTCAAAAAGGCTATACTGATGATCTGTAACTAAAGTACATAGAATGTGGTATTTTGAGTAGTGTAATCATACCTTTTTAACAAGGATAGTCAGTCCCTGGTATTTGAAAGGCTTGGAGAATTCTATGTACTGGGCTCGTTCATTGTTGATCGTCAAGGGTGCAACGATCATATCAGCAAGGCCACCCAGGAGCTCGCCCATCATACCATTCCATTCCTTCTTGTTACTGTTATTTACCTATATCACCAAAAGATAAGTAGAAAGCAATCTTATGACAATCATCTTGCCTGTACTTGGCATAACGTGAAAGTGAGCTCACCCTTTCTTGTGTTCCGAATTTCCCATCTGCCACCAGGTGTACTTCATAGGTGAAGTTCATGGTCATTGCCAATTTGATCAGAAGGTCAACGCAGAATCCGTAGCAACACTGGGGAACAATTGGGCGTCCTGTAACCAAACCAGAAAAAGTGAAATTTCATTCCATCTGACAAAATTGAAAGGTCAATATTTAGAAAGCCCACCATTCTCAGTTCACTCACCCCAATGCTAAAATCACTCACTCATTCAGAGATTGTGTTTCTCTTTTAGATGGTGTATGCTCTTAACTGCTATAGACAGCATTGAGGTCTGATAAATTCATTTTCTATTAATTCATCTACCGCTCTGCTACTCAGCCAGTCATAGATTTTTTTGCAGATGATAATGGAATAAAATATTAACGAGCTATGTGAATTAATTTTCAATTCATCTATGGTACTGGCTGAATTGAAGTAGCCACAACTCTTGTGGTTGGAATGGATGTATTTTTCCATCCATTCTGATCTCAGACAGATGCAACAGCCAGATGGGAGCATCAACATTTAAAAGGAATACAATCCTTCCATATTGACTTTCACACTTTACCTGTAGATTATATAGGCTGGGACACAAGGCACATATATACAGCTGTCAGCTGTCACTATATGCAAAGCGGAACGGCATGACAGAAGCCCAAGCGACTCACACACAAAAAAACACATGCGTACATTTTGCATTTAGCAAAAATAGTCACACACAACATAAAACACACATACCACGGACACACTTGCTACATTCATACATATATAAATACCTGCTGCATATATATGTATGTATGTATGTATGTATCTCCAGACGGCGGATGTAGAAAAGCACAGTGACCTAAACGTCCCTGATGTGTTACCTGGGATGGTCTCATTTGGTCCAGTGCAGATCACCTTTTTAATTAAGACCCCATTAGGTGTGTACTCTTCCTTGCAGGTCCCTTCCAGCGTAGTTGGCTTCACATACACAAAGGGTTCCTGATGAATGGTCACTATCTGCAATAGATGGATGGGATTTTGTTCAGCTTTCCTATGTGGCATCAATCACTTTCAGGTAATTTCTGATTCATGACCCTAAATTATTAGCAAGTTTTGGATAGATGTAGTGAACCCTGTACCTTTAATCGAGTAGACATCTGGAATCCTCTCGGTCTTTCTGTTTCACCTCCAGGCCAAATAATCTTCCTCTGTTTATTCATCACCACCTGATGAAGCAGATAATTAACAGGCGTATATTCATAATCATAATCTTTGTTCAATCCTCTAATCTAAAATAATTAGCATAGATTCCAAAAGTGCCATTACGGGGTCGGATTTGAATACAATTATGTGAATACTATGACTTAGTGTTGACTTTAAAACTCTGTATTTTTGTCAGATTTATTTTTGTATGACTCACAGGAACTAATGCAAGATTAAGGACCCATGTCTGTGAAAGAAAAGACTAGTACTTGTGTTCCATTGTAAATGCCGACTTGAATCAGTCTGCTCTTCTGGTAGTTGAGAATGCTGTAATGAGCGTATTTTCTGTCACCGTCATCATTGAACTCAACGCGTCCTGTTAGGCCCTCTGGGTACTTGGAAGACATCAGTACCCTGTGGAGCACAGCCAGTACTGACCTGTGAGTAACTTTTTGTATGTGAATGTGATGCATGAAAAATATGCATAGATGAAATATCATGTGTTGTGACAGTGCGTTAGATCACAGTCTGTGGTTGTCAAAATCCATCAAAGAATGACACGGATGCACCCTCAAGCACGATGATCTTTAGTGGTACTGACCTTTTAAAAAGTGGCCCGGTCTTCCAGATGTTGGTATTGCCCACACAACCCCTTGGAGGTTCTGTGATGTTCTCTTTCTCAAAGAGCTCTTGGATGGACTGGGCTACGACAGCAACGGCATCACTGATGTGCGCCGATTCATTCTTACCATTGATGAGCTGGAGGCCAATCAGCCCTATGTGTTGATGTTAAAAATTAATCAGTGAGCTGTTCACCCTTGACATTTAGGAGCCCTTTCCAACACAAAAAAAACCCATAGGGTCACCCTTTGAGCCAGCATAGGTAAATGACTCTCAAATCAGATGTCAAGTCATGTTTTGTCAGACTTTTCTACTGGTAGTAGTCAATCGGAATGTAAAATTAATGTTTTGTTCTTCACAGCATGCTACTTGAGGCAGTTTGCCCAAAATGCAAGCTTTGACCCTTGAGGTTGGATTTACTGAACTAAGCCCACTAGCGCCACCTACGGCCAAACTGTGGTAAGTCCTGTCCAGTTGTGAGACGCTAACACACACTGATTGATGAAATATATCAGATTTAAGGTATACTTCACACATAAATCCAACTTCAACTGAGTTTTTGTTGTTATTGGAGCAGGGTTTGAAAGATCCAGTTCTGTAAGAGATCTCCAAAAGATTACTGTGAAGACTCCACAAGTGTCATAAATGAGGACAAAGACAAGAAAAACACTGGCAGGGTAAAAGGTGAGCAAGTGTATTGGGAGCGACAACGACAATAGTGTGAACTTTAAAAACTTGTGAAGTGCCTGGGACATAAAAAGGCCATTTATAGCTTACCAATACCAGAAACACGTCAAAGGGAGGGTTGAAAAAACACCCTTTTTAAATTCACAAAAGCCAGACTATTAATATAATAACATAATATGATAAAACCACACTCTATGAGTTAACACATTTTTAATTTAAAAAAAAACTACTTCATGACAAAGACATTTTTATGGTAACTTATTAATTAAACCTCTAGAGGTCAATGTTAAGTTCAGTATTGTAATTAAGCTTGCCAGTGAGCCAGAGAACACAACCATTATTGTGTAATCTAAAGTGACTCGTTTAAAACCTTTAAACACATAAAGTGCTTAAATGTTTAAACGGTTAATTTATACATACACACTAACATCCACTACTCGCTTCATCGATAAAACCTCTAGTCTAGTTTATCAGAGAAACTGAGACAAATGGCTTCTTTTCCTCTGCCTGTCTCAGTTGTACCAAGGTGGGTTCACGTACCGTCAGGGGCCTCGCTCAAAGCTTTACCGGACATCTCACGCTCCCCGACCAGCCATACATAGCCTGAGCCTGTCATGTTGAGGAAGCGTGCTGTTTTGTACACGGCGGCTGCATCTTCCTCGCTAAAGGCAGACAGACAGGTTTACAACCGCTGACAGAAATACGAGAAGCTTACTGAAGTATGAAATTGTTTTGTAAACCCATTGCTTTGACTTTTCAGTATTATTTATTTCAAAGTGTTCTAAGGTCTGTCCTGCTGAAAAAAGAAACTGGTTAGTGCTAGTTTTGTGCTGGTCGACCATTATAGCAGGTACTGCAAAGGTTGTTGCTACTTCTTGCTAGTTAAGCTAATTATTTTCCAGGTTCAGAACAAGTTCCTCAATCAAAAGCATTTGTGACTTGTTGATTACAACAAAAAAGAAAACAAAATGGTTAGAGTGAATATAACCTGACACCGAAAAGGTAATTGTTTATTTTATTTTATTTTAAGAAAAGGAAGAACAAGTGGAACTTATTTTTGTGGTAATCAGCATTAAGCCACAAATGCTGTTGATTTAACCTTAATCTTATATTGAACCTAGAATATTCCTTTAAGAAACACAAGCAACCAAAACACAACATATGGTTGTCTATTCAGCAGGGTGAAATGTATATTAAATATATGGATGACTCATTCTGATTCATTTTACTTTTGCAGGTACAGTGAAGAGTGAAGTGCAGAGATTTTGGTGCGCTGCTGAGATAGCATCATGCAGTAAACCTCTTACCTGGCAGAGAGAATGATCACTCGGGCCTCCAGCTCTTTGGCCTCCAGAAGCAGGGCAGTTAAGTTAGTCTCTTGGTTGAATTGAAGCACTTTCTCGGCCTGAGATTGGGGTACACAATCGGTCAAAGAGGCTATTTACTTCCGTAACTGAACCATGCTGCCTCATTTAGCACTTTTGGTTGGTTTGGTTGTTTCTGTTTATTTTTTTTTCTTTTCTAGGGCTGAAAAGGGGGAAAATTATAGAGTTCCAAGGAAACTGCTTCAAAATGAAAAATAAAAGAATAAAAAAGCTTGAAAAACACCAAAAAAAATTCGGCATTGTCGCATGCAAACTGAGGGTTATCAAGGCTTCAGAGAAGGACGTGCATGTTAGAGGTTTCGGGGAGTGAGACCGATGCAACCGGAAACTAAAACCAGGTGGAAAGGGGAGTGACAGGTGAGAGGAAGTCATTTCCCCCAAAAAAAAAGAGTCGAGAAAAAAAGAGCAACGAGGGGATGCTGCAATAGGAAGTAGAATCTGAGTGTTGTGTCCCAAACTATCGGATCTCCACAAAGAATGGGCTTGCTTTTTTAAAATTCTGAATCATGCATCATCCTTTATTAAAAAGGAAAAAATGGTAATGAAAGAAGCGGAGCGCTTTTATTTTTTTCTGAAACGGAAATAATAATCGTTCAAAAGAAATCCATTCTTCATTTAAATCATAAAAAAGGGAAAAGTAACGTCTCAACGTAACAAAAAACACGTGAAGAGCAAAATTCCCACAATGCACCACTGTATTTATGAAGCAATCAGCTCTAAAGCATCTCAAGAGACACTGACGATAGACTCGCCAATTGCAAGGATCATATCTGTGGCTCAAGGCTACAAAAATACCAGTGTATAACATAGCATAAATATGTTCAAAAAGTCACTGATGCTTTGCAATGACCCAGGTTAAGGTTTTCATTTTGCTCCTGTTGTGGAGTTTTTGACTATGGTAGAAAGCAACATGAAATGAGCAAATAACGCACGTTAAGTCAAATCAGACCACATTAGACATGGCTGACGCCTTTGGTTTTAGAATGTTAGCCAACATTTACAACATGGCATGAGAGATGTGATCACATGACAAAAAAGTAAAACAGTTACGTACATAGAAGACTTTTGCGATTGATACACACACGCTTGCATACAAGCACGCACTGGGAATCCTGGAACTGGGAATAGCTTACCTTGGTCTCTCTCTCCTCCAGAAGAGTTTCTAGTCTTTTCTGTGCCGCTCTGCCTTCATGGTCGTCGCTGACGATTAGAATGATGTGATTCCAGCGGAACTCCCGCATCATGTCAAACCACACATGTGCCTGGTGGGAATAGGGTGGAACTGTGCGGAGGAATGAGAGATGGATGCTCTGGAAGAAGGGTACAGAGAAAAGAATGTAGGAGACAAAGTTTAAAATGACAGTTTTTTTTTTGAGTGAAATAATAAAAGTGTTTCTTCAACTACAGGATTTTTTTTTCCAACTTTTTTTATTTATAATTTTTTTTTATTTTTGCTACTGGTAGAAGGGTAGAAAGAAAAAGAAGAAAGTTGGGACACATCATTTAAAAAATGTAATTGCATCACTTTATCTCACAATTCAGAATTTTTTCTTGGAATTTTTAGAAAACATTTCAGAATTGCAAGATATAAACTTATATATAAACATCTCACAATTCTTTTTTTCACATAATTGCGAGTTTTGCGATAAACTCATACAGAATTGCGAGTTTATCGCAATTCTGAAAAGAAAAATAAGTCCGAACTGAGATACAAAAGATGTAATCACCTTTTTTTAATTTTTTTTTTATTCTGTGGCGGAAACAATCTTCCATAGTTTCAGGATTATTTGTCATTATTTATTTTAAAAGATTGTTCAGTTCTGTTTTATAGATTTCATTGTTTTGTATTTATAATATTATATCATAAAAATATTACATTTTAAAAACTAAGATGATCTGTTTCAGTAGTTATTGTGTGAAAATGAATAAAAAATAAAATATAGGTATTTCACAAACAAGTCAATTGTTTCATTACTAAATGAATCTGCATTTCTGAACAAATTGGTAGCATGAAGACAATCACTTATTTCGTTCCTGAATGACTCAAAGATTTGAATGAATCATTTAAATGAATGATTCAATGACTTAATCATAAAGACAGCCACTAATTCTGTGTTCTTGAATTAATCGATGTTTTAAACAAATCGGTTGATTTGTTGAATTGGTTGTTCACTGAATCAGTCATAAAAAGATCAAGAGCAAAATTCCCACAATGCACCACTGTATTTATGAAGCAATCAGCTCTAAAGCATCTCAAGAGACACTGACGATAGACTCGCCAATTGCAAGGATCATATCTGTGGCTCAAGGCTACAAAAATACCAGTGTATAACATAGCATAAATATGTTCAAAAAGTCACTGATGCTTTGCAACGCCCCAGGTTAAGGTTTTCATTTTGCTCCTGTTGTGGAGTTTTTGACTATGGTAGAAAGCAACATGAAATGAGCAAATAACGCACGTTACGTCAAATCAGACCACATTAGACATGGCTGACGCCTTTGGTTTTAGAATGTTAGCCAACATTTACAACATGGCATGAGAGATGTGATCACATGACAAAAAAGTAAAACAGTTACGTACATAGAAGACTTTTGCGATTGATACACACACGCTTGCATACAAGCACGCACTGGGAATCCTGGAACTGGGAATAGCTTACCTTGGTCTCTCTCTCCTCCAGAAGAGTTTCTAGTCTTTTCTGTGCCGCTCTGCCTTCATGGTCGTCGCTGACGATTAGAATGATGTGATTCCAGCGGAACTCCCGCATCATGTCAAACCACACATGTGCCTGGTGGGAATAGGGTGGAACTGTGCGGAGGAATGAGAGATGGATGCTCTGGAAGAAGGGTACAGAGAAAAGAATGTAGGAGACAAAGTTTAAAATGACAGTTTTTTTTTTGAGTGAAATAATAAAAGTGTTTCTTCAACTACAGGATTTTTTTTTCCAACTTTTTTTATTTATAATTTTTTTTTATTTTTGCTACTGGTAGAAGGGTAGAAAGAAAAAGAAGAAAGTTGGGACACATCATTTAAAAAATGTAATTGCATCACTTTATCTCACAATTCAGAATTTTTTCTTGGAATTTTTAGAAAACATTTCAGAATTGCAAGATATAAACTTATATATAAACATCTCACAATTCTTTTTTTCACATAATTGCGAGTTTTGCGATAAACTCATACAGAATTGCGAGTTTATCGCAATTCTGAAAAGAAAAATAAGTCCGAACTGAGATACAAAAGATGTAATCACCTTTTTTTTTCTTCTTTTTTTTATTCTGTGGCGGAAACAATCTTCCATAGTTTCAGGATTATTTGTCATTATTTATTTTAAAAGATTGTTCAGTTCTGTTTTATAGATTTCATTGTTTTGTATTTATAATATTATATCATAAAAATATTACATTTTAAAAACTAAGATGATCTGTTTCAGTAGTTATTGTGTGAAAATGAATAAAAAATAAAATATAGGTATTTCACAAACAAGTCAATTGTTTCATTACTAAATGAATCTGCATTTCTGAACAAATTGGTAGCATGAAGACAATCACTTATTTCGTTCCTGAATGACTCAAAGATTTGAATGAATCATTTAAATGAATGATTCAATGACTTAATCATAAAGACAGCCACTAATTCTGTGTTCTTGAATTAATCGATGTTTTAAACAAATCGGTTGATTTGTTGAATTGGTTGTTCACTGAATCAGTCATAAAAAGATTCACCCACTTGCATAACAGCTGAACCTGTAGATATAGAGTAACTAAAAATCCCAACTATTAATAAAAAAATGATCTGTAAATATCACTTGTCAGCAAGATATTTTTTAATTTGGGTCTTTTCTAATCAAGCTGAACTTTTGTCATTTTTATGTTAACAGACAAACTAGTCATAGTGTGGGAATTGATTTAGACCCCATAGTTGAATAAACACTCATCAATACCCAAAATGTTTCATACTGAAATTGAATAATTAAATTTCTCTCTCATTGCAGCCCACCTTGTCTGAGTAAATGGACATCCTGGTGGTAAGCCCTACTACAGGTATTCGGTAAAATCCTGCGGTGTAGGAGACCGGAGTGGGCGTCAGATGGTCATTGGACTGTGGTGGATGGCTCACCAGGATGGCGTACACCTGCGAATATGATCACAGAACTGGTTTAAATGCAAACTAGCTGTCAAGACTGGATCACAGAGGAGTGATCGCTATGACTCATGGATCTGGCCTCGGTCTGTGAATAAATCTATCACAGTCAGACAGATTGACCATTTGATTGATTGATGATGAAGGATGTTTGGTTGGACTCAAGGGAGCATAAGAGACAAAGAGGAATCTGGCATATATAAACATGTTTTTGTTTTTCAAAAAATATGCTGTATTAAGAAGGAAAACCAACAATGGAGAAAAACATTGTGTTTCCAGAGAGACCCTCCGGCATCGGCTCCATCTGTCACAGAATGTCTTCAGAGTGGGCAGAGACATCACTGTGCCAAAGGCGCTAAGACTGAGAGATACAGCAGTTTCGCATGGAACAATCTCACACAACCAAGAAATTAATTCAGCAATTATCCTGACATCCTGCTAACTAGCTACACAACCTTACGGCTCAAATTTGTTACGGCTCATAATTAAGCACTAGACACCCACTGTGTTGACCAGGGAGGTTGGTGTGAATATTAGTGAGAGAATGAACAAAGGAGCACCATGAGCAGGACGGGAGAGAGAGAGATTCATGTTCAACCCAGTTTTTGTTCAGTGCAATATCCAGGCCTGAGATAGACTCCTACCTCAGCACATTTGTAATGATATCACCGGCCCAGAGAGCACTTAAAGCGGAACTGTGTAATGTGATTTTTGCGTGTGCGGGCTTTTAATGAAACAAAGCATCAGGCAGAATTACTCCCACGAGTGTGACAGTAGTTATTCACTAGTGAAAATGTCTCTCATTTACACTTCATTTAGGGCATTGCTACTGCAGTACATCATGGTTTCTCCTCTTACACTTCTCAGGATATAACATGGCATAAAAAAACTTAGAACTGAGTGGTGATCGTTTTAAGAGCAGATTAATCTATCTATCTATCCCGACTACATTATTTTATACCAACAAATGTAATTTTTATGGGTAGAAAATGAAAATGTGGTTGCGCATTTCCACTCTTTATGCTGTATTTATAGTAAACATTAGTATTCATATGGTGTATTTATAATGAACATTAGCTGTATGTCTCTAGCATTTCTGACTTGCAGTAGCTTCCTCTCCCAAAGACATTTTGCAGTTTGCAGATACCGATGCCATGCTGACCCTTCCACCCCCATCTTTATTTTTATCAAGCACAGAAATACTCTGTGAAAATAGAAATGGCTTGCATTGAAAATCATTGATTTTTCATGCGTCACCTAGTTTGTTTTGCAGCTGCTGCCCTCGGCCAGCATCGTCATCGAACTCATTCCTAACATCAAAGCTCTGTGGGGTCAGCTACAGTACGTTAACCTTTCCTCCCACCGTGAGTCCATCGACCTGCTTGGATCATCATCTGACAGGCTGTCCTGTTTAGACATCTAAACGAATTAGGCAGCTTCAATCTACTGCCACAATCCAAACCAAGTTCAACTGTACAAGTAAGTCTCCACAGGTCAGTGCCTATACTGTAAAACTGTTTTGTTGGCTAGCCTAAAAATATGTGCTTTATGTGATAACATCCAATTTAATGGGTTTTATTCAAGTCAAAAACTATATTGAATGTGAGTGAATCAACAGTACTACATTAGGTTATATTTTAAGGCCAGAATATGTAAACATGGTTCCTTTTATTTTCAGCATTTTTTAAAATGACTTACACCCTCACTATTTATTTAGTATTTATACTTATATATATATATATATATTCTTTATATATGTATGTGTGTGTGTGTATATAAATAGAGAGAGAGAGAGAGAGAGAGAGAAAGCCTCTAAGTGCCATTTGAAAATTTCTTCTAAAATTAGCATTTTTATCAGGCTCCTATGTGTAGGTTCAGTAATTTCACTTTAATTGCAATAAATAGGTTGTTTTCATTGCTATTAAAGTGAAATAACTGAACATTAACATAGGAGCCTGAGATAAATGCTAACTTTAGAAGAAAATTTCTGACTGCACTTAGAGGCTTTTGCATCTGATCTCTCTCTCTCTCTCTCTCTCTCTCTCTCTCTCGATACACACACACACACACACACACACACATATATATATATATATATATATATATATATATATATATATATATATATATATATATATATATATATATATATATATATAAAATATTTAAAAATTGTCTAACCTATAATATGCATTTCATTTAATTGTACTCGTCAAAAATATGATTTATTATGACTAAATCAACTGAATACATAAAGTATCTAAACAAAATTTTGTAAAGGATAAATAGGGTATTTATTGCAGTTTTACAGTGCAATAAATGTTTAGAAATTATTAGTTGGCATCAGTATATAGCTCTTTCTAATGAATATATTTGCATATTTAATGAAACACTTTTCAATAACCTAAATAATGGTACTTGTAATGGATAATATCATGCTTAAAAAAACACTGCCTTATTAAAGCCAAACAAATTAATTCAATCTGAGTGGTGCATATCGCATTAACATGTTTACCCCTCAAGCAAATTTTAAGTCATTTGATTTAATACTGGATCTCGCCACATGAAAATGCCACAGTGCAGCGCTGATACTAAAAATCCCACCTGACTGGAAATGAGATCCTCACACACAGACAGCGCCATCTGAATCGCATTCGCTTTGTGAGTGACAGAGATGGCGGTCAACTTGAATTTATCCCTTCCGTACACCTGGTTCGCCTGAGTGACCGCATCCTTGAACACCTGCTCGTATCTCTTCTGGCTCAGGACGGCTCCGATGTTCACAATCTTGGGCTCGCAGCCGCCCCGCACGCAGGAGCAGGAGAATAACGCGGCCAGCAGAAGCAGACGCATCGTGTGGAGGGCCAGAAGTGCGCACGGAGACTCCCAGTGTCTTGTCTTCTTAGTGCTGCCGGAGGCTCTTGTTTGAGCTATTCGCTTGTTAAGAATGAAAGCAATGTCCAGTGTGGCGGTTTTAGACTTTAAAAAACCCCAGGTACGAAATTCACACACACTGCGGCGATCCGTTCATGGTGCCCGGTTCAATTAGGCGATGGCATCTGAGAGAAGCGGCATTCACTGCAGCCTTTCTCTTAATTCCCCCTGTTAAGTCAGGCTGCAGACAGGCAGAGCAAATACTACATGAAGGCTGGCAGCAGAAATCAGTGATGCGTCTCTGCGCGTCGGCTGTTGTTCTGCGGCGGAGCGCTGTCCTTGGTGCTGACAGCTGTGCGCGCTCTTTTACGCGCGCCCCCGCACCTCCTCCAGTTTTTCGCGTTGGCGTTCCGCTAGAATTAAAACGCTCCGATGTCACAAACAATCCAAGCGTGAAATTAATATGCAATTTTTATAAACGGGTAGAAAGAAACGTATGGTTTTAAAAGGTCGACCATTTATCGACACATTCCAATGTTTCTAACGCATTTAATCTCTCCTATCCCCACCGCTTTTTGACAATTTTCTCGAACAGATGTACAGATCGTTCTCAACTGTAAATGAAAAGGATTTCATGTGAAGGTTTTTGATATGAACAGACTTTGTCCTTCCTGAAAGATCAAATGAAGGTGAAATATGTCATAATACAAATATGGCGATTATATTTAGTAATATTTAAAGGTTCTGTTATTAATGTAGTAAAATTACATAAACAAAATTGGTAGAATTAGTCCCAATGTGGCTAAACATGCTATTGATCAAATTTGTGGAAGGCCTGTTTTGAATAACTGATTTATTCACATTATAAAACTATAGATCTCAAAGTGTTACATTAAATGAGTCAAAAATGACATTTTTATTGGATTATATTGTTACTCTGCAATCTATTGAGTATAATTGAGCAACTTTGCCTCAAGTTTTCTATCTGTAGCAACGGTGTCCCATAAAACACATCATTTCATTACTTTGAATCATTACTTAAATCTTTGTTCTATTCAAGAAGTAAAATTCATGTGCTTATTCAAAAACTGTGGGATTAAATGGTTACGAAACATGTATAAAGGGTTAAGGCATGGTCAAATTGAGATATTTCCTTATATTCTTGCCCAAGACAGTGTTTAAGCCAAATAACATATAAAGCGTGAGGCTACAACCACTTGATTGGCTCTATGACTTTCTCTCCTCTCCACCTGTAGCTGGTGTGTGGTGAGCGCACTGGCGCTGCTGTCCTGTGGCTGCCGTCGCATCCTCCAAGTGGATGCTGGACACTGGTGGTGGTTGAGGAGAGACCCCCCACATGATTGCAAAGCGCTTTGGATGTACAACAATACACAATAAAGCGCTATATAAATGCATCATTCATTCATTCTAGAAGACAGGCCCTGATGCACTCTTAAAAATGAAAGGTTCCTCAAGGTTCAGCAAAGAAACCTCTTGTAAAGAACAGTTGTTAGTTGTATTTAGATCACTGTATTGGTTTCTTTAAAGCACCAATGCATAGAAGTTCTCCGTGACTCTAAAAACCTTTTTGGCTCTAATTCAAACCTTTATTTTCAGCTCACCTGCTTCTAGTATAGCTTCCACCCAAAAAGACTGACTTAAGACAGCTAAATGTTACCACCGATGCTCAAAGTTGTATTTTAAGGACTGATGTTCAATTATGTAAGCAGCACACCATCCATATTTCATCATTTTCAATCATGAAATCACTTGCTCTGTCTCTCAAACCTAGACTTTAAAAGTAATTACGTAAAGTGGCAGGTCTGAGAGGTCCTTCGCGGTTCTCTGAGCATCTCCTGCTTTAAGTGCTGCGTGTTTTCAAATAGCAGCTGTGCAAAACCTTTAATTTGTGCTTTATTTCAAAGATGCATCTCAAAGCTCCAGACAAGAGCAGTGCTTTGAAAAAAAGTGTACTGCTCGCTTGTGGGGAAGAAAGGGTAGCGATTTCTATGCAGGTGCATGTGCTGAGCAGCATTATGCACTGGTAGGCACATAAGGACAAAAGGGGGAAAACGGTTACCAAGGAAACAAGCCTCTCTCCTGAAGTGTGAAGTTTCAAAGTATTCACATCGAGGCATTTTGTACGCGCTGGCAACGCAGGGTGTTAAGTGACAGTATGCCTTATAAACATGCACCACAAAACACGTACTTAATGTTGGCATATTAATATGCAGGTTTTCTTGTACATATGCATTTGGTCTTGCTTTGTGTTGTGATTTTGTCAGACTCCGCTCATTGTGACTTGATAAAATGTTCCCATGTTGGAGAACCTGCAATCGAAACCCTATTAACATTTAATTATCCATGGGAAATAATCCCTCTACATGTGAATGTCACAGTCTGATATGAAGAGGGGATTTGTAAATTAGGTCACAATTGATATAGTTATGCCTTCGACTTTAAATAATGTATCACACGCCTCGGGGGGGCATCTTTATATAGCTGCATGATTTTATTTACTTGTATTATAAAGTCAAATCATAGTCTGTTGCACAGAAGAATCATTAGAATATAAAGTAAGCTTATTTAATTATGGATGTTATTATCTCAAGAATGAGTTATAAGTATTCCGTTTATGTTTTTAGGTAGCGTAAAGTGTGAGTTTAGCAGTGAAATCGCTGGCAGTGGCGCGTGCTACTTCACTGTCTGAGGTGTTGTTATACTCGGATGTCTCTCGCTTGCTGGGAGCCACACAAAAGGCTGACCAAGCGACAAGGTTCTCACTGGCCTCGGTCGTGTTCAGCTCCCTCCCCCCCACTCCCACATCTCTGCACATCAATACAGCTGGGCCAGCCTGCACTGCAGCCGTTATATAATGACGCTCCTGCCAACACACACACACACTCACACTCACTCTCATAGGGACAGACCATTTACCAAAGAACAGTCAGGACTAATTAAGAGATGACACATCTCTAATATGTGTGTGTGCATGTGTGGCAATAGAAGCAGAAAAAGGAAAAGATAAGGCGATACTTAAGGTCCAGGGGATTTTGTAAGATCTTAAATATGCTATCAGAAAAAAATATTTGTCTAAGTGTTAATAAATTGTAATATGTGCCATCTCAAGCTAAATTAACCATTATCTATGTAATGTAATACATATATATATATATATATATATATATATATATATATATATATATATATATATATATATATTTTTATT